>NC_134405.1:235603895-235903895 GCF_038048845.1 Mixophyes fleayi | reverse complement strand
ACAGTGATACAGTTACCCAGAACAGTAGCCGTCATAAAGTGCAAAGCCCATACCTTTGAAGAAGACCCAGAGTGACTGGGCAACAACAGGGCAGACGAAGCTGCTAAATGGGCAGCAGGCCAACCTATGACTGTATCGACCGAGACTATGATGGTTTTTCAGACATTAGACATGCAGAAATTAATTGAAATGCAAGATTTGTGTTCCCTGCAGGAAAAGGCGGTCTGGAAGGCGAAGGGATGTGGTCAAGAGTCCTCAGGACTCTGGAGGGATGGACAAGGTAAGCCTGTAGCTCCCCGAACATACTATCCAAGCCTGGCTGAAGCAGCACACGGCCTGACTCACCTGGGTAAAGAAGGTATGCGCAAACTGGTGAGAGCATACTGGTGTGCTCCCGGATTTTTCCTCTCAAGCTGGTAAGAAAGCAATGTCATGTCTTACTTGTTTGAGGAAAAATGTGGGAAAAATTATTCCAACTGAGCCATCCCACATCCCTCCTACAGACGGACCTTTTCAGGTAATACAAATTGACTATATCCAATTACCACCGGGCAGGAATCTAAAGTATGTGTTAGTGTGTATTGATGTGTTTTCCGGTTGGGTAGAAGCATATCCGGCAGCCACTAATACTGCTGTGTTCACTGCAAAGAAAATTGTACAAGACTTTGTGTGTAGGTTCGGTATCCCTAGGATCATTGAAAGTGATAGGGGTACCCATTTTACTGGTGATATCTTCCAAAATATGTGTAAACTCATGGGAATCAGTAGCAAACTTCACACCCCTTACCGACCATAAGCCAGTGGTAAGGTGGAGAGAGTAAACGGTACTATCAAGAACAAACTGGGTAAGATAATGGCTGAAACTGGGTTGGCATGGCCTGAGGCTTTGCCGTTGGTCCTCCATAGCATTCGAACCACTCCTAGACCTCCTCTTAATCTGTCCCCCTTTGAGATACTGTTCGGACGACAACCTCATTTGATCGTGAGTCCACAAGACGACTTAAAGTGTAATAATGAAGTGACTGTACAATATCTTATAAGAATGAGTAGACAGCTGAAACAACAACAACAAAAACGAAAAATGCTGTCACCTGGTATGCCAGAGACGAACTGTCATGATGTTGAACCTGGAGACTATGTTATGATCCACAATTTCTTACGTTCAGGTTGTTTAACAGACCGTTGGGAAGGCCCGTACCAAGTGTTGCTGACCAGTACTACATCACTGAAGGTTGCAGAGAGAGACACTTGGGTCCATTCCACCCACTGCAGGAGAGTCCATAATCCGGAGAAAGTGCAAGACAAAACTCAGACCGACGACATAGAACTGTCACTTGTGAGCCTGTTCCGGGAGACCTAAAGCCTGCAGTTGAGACACCTGAACCAGAGACGTTGCCTCAGAACTATCTTTCCAGCGATGGAGTGGCGGTTTTTGTTTTTCTTTTGTTCCAGGATTTTCCTTGTTTTTACTTTTTCTAGGACATTCTATTTTTGTGAAGGAGGATGGAGGACGGAGGAGAGTTCTGGGAGTGATACGGATGAAATGGGGACCGAAGAAAAGTTAATAGGATACTCTGAGCAGCCCATTATCAAACTTGGTCCAGGGGTTATGAAAAGGTCTGCTAGCTCAGGAACTCGGAGGCAGTGTGAGGGGCTATTGTCTGATGAGTATTGTATCTGCAAGTTCTGCGACTCCCTAGTTGAAGAGAGGTGCATCCAACGATGCCAGTCCCCCAGTACTCTGAATATAGGCGGGCATCCTTTGGAGGATTATCACTCCCTGGTGGGTAAGGTGCTAAACCAAACCGAGTGTTGGGTGTGCTCTCACATGCCTCAAGGGCAGCATAACATAGGACTAGTGCCATTCCCCCTAAACATATCCGAAGTACTCGAATTAAGGGGTGGGAGGCCCATAGAAGGGAGGTACAATAACACTAGGTCCCCTAGTATGACGCTTCGACAATACTCCATAGGCAGATCTTTGCTGTGCCTAAACATATCTCATGCAAAGCGCCTGGAGAATTGGGAGGTTGACCTATCAGATCAGACAATGGCTCGCCACACTCATTTTAGAAGAAGACTCACAAGGTCACTACTAGGCAGGAATGTTGATGGAAGTCACAAGTTAGGGCGTATAACCAAACATAAGAAGGTATCCATTGGAAAAGTCTCTACAGATAAATGTGAAAACGTCATTAATGCCGACACGTGTCTAGAGCAGATGAAGACACTAGGCATGGGTAGTTTTATCAAAACTCTGTGTGATATAATTCATGGGCATACTGTTCCTTATGTTCTCCCTGAGGATGTGTATTTTGTTTGTGGGAGAAAAGCTTATTCCTGGGTGACTCCGAGTTCCAAGGGCTTGTGTTTCCTAGCTAAACTGGTTCCTGAAATCATGACTATTACTCATGAAGAAATGGTTGATATTCACAAGACTACATCACCACCATACATACACACACAGTATGAAAACCGTGGCAAGAGAAATATGATTCCTGGTGAGGAACCCATAGCTACAAAATTGATTAGTGAAACTGCTGGTTTCCAAGTTATGGTTGCTCTAGATCTCACCAGGACCGCTCGGGGAACATTAAACTTTAAATATATCCAAGACCTAGCCAAATTAATAGATAATATCACCGAGATGTATGATGACACTTTCAGGTATACTGGAAGGGAGCTACAAGCGTACAAGAAAGAGTTGGTGCAACATAGACTGGTACTAAATTACCTCACCTCTATTACTGGTGGGTACTGTGTGACACTGGCCACCCAGTTCGGTGTCAAATTTTGCACGTACATTACTAATAATACGGAAGACCCTAAAGAGGTTATAGACCGGAAGATGGATGAAATTTTTCAGCTGAAATGGGAATTTCGAAAGAGCCATAATTCTTCATTATATGAGGTCGGGGAAAAGGTGGCGGGTTGGTTCTCATGGTTGAACCCAGCAAAATGGTTCTCCGGTCTGGGGGAGTGGGTACAGGAAATGATTGCGAGTGTAGGTAAGCTCCTTCTCCTTATACTGGGTGTCATCTTAGCAATTGGTTTAGTTGTCAAATGTGTTCCTACTGTGTTGAAGTGTGGAAAACGGTCTCATAAGAGTAACACTGAGAAAGAGACTGAAAGGGTGGTACCAGATACCGAGATCATGGTCTGTGGAGAAGTATTGTACAATCCTGAACTTGAAACGGTGATTGGGTGATAGTTTATTACACTATCAAAGGGTGGAACTGTCGAAGTCAGTAAATTGGATAAAAGTCATTTCAATTAAAATCTAGCAAACTTGGTTGTCTTTGTCTGAAAAGATGCGTACGGTATGCTACAGCGTACAAGGGCACGCTACGGCGTGAAAGGGCGTGCGCATCTACTACACGTGGCAGCAACAGTAATCGGTCTTTTACCACACATTCGCAGAAACACGCATACTTATTAAATAGTACACATTAATGGTAGTGGCAACACATTGTCAGTTATGTCGAAATATAGTTGTATTTATATGTTATATCAGAGTTACATGCATATTAGTGAAATACACGGAATGGGTTGAAGGAATAACATCATGAGTGGTATCATAATGAACCTTGTCACATATCCTACTGTTTGGTTCACTCTGCGAGGGAATCGCAGAGTGCATACGCAAGTTATGAATGATAGGGAATTATGAACTACTTAAGACTAAGGAATCTTGGCGGGAAGAGCAGAGCATACCCCCTGCTGAGATGACCCCCTCCTTTGGATTCCTTTGTATGAACTGGCCAATGATGACGACCCCTTGGACCTTCCTGAGACCTGGACCAATAGATGCAAGCTATTCCATCTTCATTGTATTACTGTATGTGATTGTGTATATAAGCAGCAGCTTGTGATCCAGAGGGCAGACTTCTTGTCCCCAGACTTCAGGATTGAATGACTGCACTGGATCCAGAGCGCCTGCGATAAGTAACGGCTGTATTTACTATTACTTCGCTTGAGCATATTATTCTACTTATTTGCGAATAAATCATTGTGCTTTGGAAACACAACTCGAGGTTCGACAATCGTTATTGGTTAGCGATAAAACGCACATAACAATATATATATTGAAAACAACAATTGCAAAAAAAGATAGAGCACAAGAGTAATGCCTCACTGTAACCTACTAAGAGGTTGTGACATCATGTGCTGCAATAAAGCCAGGAATGCCCTTTTAAAAAGAAGAGAGTAATTCCCGAATGAAAGGGAGGATACAGGATCACATGGTGTAGTTGAGACATTAACAAGAACAGCACTGCCAGTTCAGTTATAGGGAAGCAGTGGTCACTTACCCAAACGTTACAGGGCAGGAATAAACAAATGAAGTAGACAGTGTCGGTCTCACAATAAATGACTTGGTTCAGAAGCTATCACCAGGTAAGCCTAATAATGGATGGGATGGAAAATAATGATTACACTGCAAAGTACAGATGTGAACATATGATATAGCTTGCCATGTGCTATGAGATGCAAAGACGAGAGACTGTATAAGCTGTGAAGGGCCACATGCAGCTCTAGGGCCACATGCAGCCCTCATAGTCTTTACCTGTACCCCACATATCATCCCTGCTTTATGCACCATTGGCCTCAGCTTTTATTCATTGCTTTATGTCACGCTGTGTTTAACCTCTGGTATCAGCACTTATTCTAAGATTAAGGGTACAATGCCACCCTTTTGAAGGTTACAGGGCCGCACATGTGGCTCTTGAGGGTATCAGGTTGCCCAACACTGGTATAGATATTGTAAATAAATGAATAAACATACACAATCTTATCCTGGCAGCCACTATTTTCATCACCTACCACATTGCACATCTAGGAAAACTGGGCTACACAAGTAGGAAGGTATATTAGCTCTCAGCCTTCCCTTGTTTATTTGTTGATTTGTCTCATGCTGGTGAGAGAGAGAGTTTAGTTAACAGAGAGGTTGTTAGTCTTAGCTCCTTTCTGTTTATTCCTACACTAATTTGAGAGTGTATCTGTTGGTTACATCACGGTTGCCACCATTAGGGGATAAAAAAAAGCTTCCAGGGAAACTAATATTAATTATGATTGGTATGCGAGGTGCAGAAAAATGGTGCATAGAAATCAAGGGATGTGGCTAACGGGTGTGGTTTCATAAATGTATGAAAATGAGGCCCTGCAAAAAAAATATTTTTTCTGATTTGAAATTTGATCAAAGCAAACCAGTTTGCTTGTCATTCTGTGTTCTTGTTACAAATGTCAATAGACCCCAATTTGAAATTGTAGTTCTGCAAATTTGATGAAATGTTTCATCAATCTAAAATTCTAGAAATTCTGATAAACTTTATAATGTTTCTCAAACTAATGAGAATTAATATGCAGATATGAGCAGAGTAGAGGACCCCTTATAAAGGGAGGAGGTAGTGACAGCCAATAAGAGCTAAAGGGCCATTAAGATTTGCTGTCCAGGCAAGTGGCAGTGGAGGCTAAACCATTGAAATGGTGGGAAGGTGGATTAGATTAGGTAAGGATGTTGAACAGGGAGGATGGGTAAGAAGGGGAACACTGGAGGAGAGGCAGGATAGCTGTCACACATTGCACCAGCTAACCTGCATTCTAGTCACTGTTCTTACCTGTTTCCATTGGTTCTTGCTCCCTGCATTCACTTGCTGGTCTGAACTGAGCATGCGGACAACTGGGGGTAAATGTATCAAGATGAGAGTTTTCTGGCAGGTTTGAAAAACCAAACAGATTCTAGCTATCATTTAGTGCATTCTACAAAATGATAGCTAGAATCTGATTGGTTGCTATAAGCAACATTTCCACTTTTCAAACCCGCTGGCAAACTCTCAGCTTGATACATTTACCCCCTGGTCTTTTCAAAACTTCCTGCATTCTCTCGATTGGCTAATTGCATGTCAGCTATATCTATTTAAAGAAACTGCTTCTCTACTAAGTTGCCAGATCTTCAGGTCTCCGTACCTGTTAGGACGCTGCTCTCTCTGGCTCCCGTCTGCACATCGGTATCCTGTGTTACCTGTTCCACGATCAAGACCTGCGGTATTGTTGCAGGAACCTCGTGCCTCATAATCAGTCCTGTTCTCAGCTATTCCCTTTCTAAAGACCTCAACGCTTCAGTTCACTGCCATTCATCTGAACCTCTGCATTTAGCATCCAGCAGTCCTGCTCCACTCCACAGTTCTATCTCATCCTGCTCTAATCCCCATAAGAGGACCGCTACCTGTGGCTAGAAAGCAAATAAGTCCATATTCCCTTGTGGGGATCCCTGATGAATCTCCTCTACCGTTAGACTCTGCACCTCTGTGGGGGTAAGTCTATCTAGAGTGGGACTTCGAGGCCTATTCCTAACTCAGGCTCTGTGACAATAGTATAGGAGAGAGGAGAGAAACATAGGGCAGTGTGAAGAAACATTGAAAGCAGTCAATGTAGGGTTGGTTGGAGGCACTTGGTAGTACAGATGAATAACAAGGTAATACAAATTAATTAAACATACTGAGAAACGAAATGAGAGACAATGTTTGGAAGTGGCTCATAGAATCAGCAGTGAAGTTATCAGTCAGTAGGTATCACCCCAGGCCTGCCGTTCTTTCGGTCGAGTCCCGGCTTACCTGCTCTCCAGTTCCCCTGCTGCTCCCCGGCGTGTAGCGCTGTGGTCCCTGGCCAGCCCCATGTTGGAATCGGATCTGCGCATGTGCAGATCTGTCCCCTGAAGTATCCTATTCCCTTCCATTGGTCCGGCACCCTCTAGTGGCCACAGAATTTAAAGCAGTGAATTCATTCATAGGATTGTCCGTTCTTTTGTGTCTCTCTACCTGTGCAGACATTATTTCCTGCCTCTCCACGTTACCTGTTGCTATTCTCTCATCCAGTTTTTCTGCTGACAGCGCTTCTGGACCTCAGCAATAACTAGCCGCAGACCATCTCACTCTAACGCTCCTGTTCCTGTGCTTTCGAGCACTACTAGGACTTGTGTAAACTGCCTCTGCCATTGCTATATCCTGATCCAGTTTCTCTGCTGTCAGCACCTCTGGACCTTAGCAACTATTAGCCGCAGTCCATCGCACCCTGACGATCCTGTTACTGTGCCTCCAAGCACTACTAGGACTCTCGTGTAAACTGCTGCTACCTTTGCTACACTCTGATCGTGTTTCCCTGCCGCCAGCTCTCCTGGACCTCAGCAACAACCAGCCACAGGCTATTGCACCCTGTCTCTATCTCTACCTCTGTCGTTTCTCCACTGGATCTTACTTAGTATCGACTGGAAGAACCGCGATCTGCGACACAAGATCGGGTGTCCATATCCTCTTTCAAGGGGTCACTGGTGAACATCTTTCATGTTGTTAGTCTCTGCGCCTTCCAGTCAGTAGGTGGCGCTAAACTAGGCAGATTGACCATCGTGGTGTGAAAGTAGGGATTGTCCAGGTGGTGTACAAGCAGATGCTTGAGAAGGAGGGTAACAGGACTCACTGGAGAGTGATGGATTTTGTCCTCCTGTAGCAGTGATATCAGGTAGAGTATTCTTCATCTTTTTACCTCCTCTTTAACTCCAGTATACCTCTGAATTATGCCATATCAATCTTAATACACTTGTAACCTAACACACTTTGAACTGAACAAATTAGTTAAGTACCAATAAGATAGGTACTAAGACCAGATTAGTCCCAAAATTGAATGTTGTTCGCCTATTATACGGCATGAAGACTTCAATATTACGGGACTCTAGCTTCCAGCACGATGGATATATATAAAAATTCAGAAGCCTTTAAACAACATATATTAAATGCACCCAAAATTCAAAATCCTTATGCATTTTGTTTCAACTTCTTTAGAAGCAACATATAACAGGTGTGCCTCCTATCCGATAACAGTTTTACTAATTTATTATTTGCCAATTTTAGATCAACAATTATTGTAATATTTAGAGTTGTTTTGTATTAAAATGTTAGTTTTATATCAATTCACAGGTGTTTTACTTTTTTTTTGGTAAGTAAAACATGTTAATTTTGGGTGTTTTTGGGTGCTTATTATCTACGTTATTACTATTATTATTATCGTAGATTTGTAAGGCACCCCAGTGCTCCAAAGCACCGTTCAGTAGGGAAAACAGGGCATACATAAAACAAGGACATACAAGGCACACAAAATAAATGTACACATGAAAACAAATGGCATGGAGGACCCTGTTCATTAGAGAGCTTACATTCTGTCACGGTTCAGATGAGTGGATCCTGTGATTTGCCTAGATTTTCACTACTCAAGTAAGGCGCGGAGTCTAACAAGGAGACGTATTCAGCACGGATCGCCGCAAGGTGGCTTGGCCTTTGCTGCGTCTATCTCGCAAGTCGCAGCCCTTACTAGGAGTACAAGGCGAAAACCCTTAGGAGAACCATCAAAGATGGTCAGCAGTGAGAAGGTTACCACTGGAATGGCAGTGAAGGACTGACAGGTTACCACTGGGATGGAGGCAAGTACACAAAGAAGTGTCAATACTGAAATCAACAGGTTACCAATGGAACGGAGGTGAAGCGTAGAGTAGAGTGTCAGCTCTGAGGACAACAGGTTACCACTAGGATGGGGGCAGGTACACTAGGAAGTGTCAATTCTGAAGGCAGCAGATAGAAAGAAGCCATGTCTAGCATCTAGAAGGTAACTAAAAGAACAGGCAACGAACATCCAGAGGAGGTGCCTTTTAAACTTTGGAGCCATATTCCCTAACAAATAGGAGAGGAGCAGAAGAAATGAATAGAACGGGTCCCAAAACAAATATGGCGGCGGCCAGGACAGATCAAGTGGTCGGCGGGACCAGGTAAGAGTGCCGGGGTTCGGGTGTACAGCCCGATCGCCCAGCGTGTGACACATTCTAAGTTGACTATTATTCAGTCAGTACAGATACTGCATTAGCACTGTGTTTGTTCTTTGCTCTTTTAGGAGTCTCTCTAAGAGCTGCTGCTAATATCTGACAGATGTATTTGAGCACCAGAATAGGTTATCTTTGTGTGTGTTTTCCTTTTAAATTATAATCTCTAGTGCCCAGTATTAAAACATTATTCAGCATTCACCATTATTCTCTTAATAAGCTATACAAATATTAGTAGTGTCTACTATTATAACTTCCAGTGAAAACTACTACAAGCAGTGCCAACTGTGCTCATCATTACATCAATAGCACACACTAATATACCAGAAATGACCATCTCTATTATAACCTGCAGCGCAGTGTGCAACTATATACCCTCACTGCCCACATTTCTCCCTGTAATGCTCACAATTATATCAGTAGTGCCCAACTTTATATTAACAGTGCCCTCTTCAGTGCTTTACAGAGCAGTGGTGAGTGGGACATACCTTTCAACATCCTGACCCGCAGGACAGCAGCGTAGAAACTAAATCAGGACAGAACTGTCATGGCAAGTGTGGTTACAATAGTACCTGCTTTTAACAGGACTTTACACTGAAGCAGAAGTTTACAGGCCAACAGGGTTTTCTTAATTACTGTGGAAAGTATCAAGCATATGCTAGTGTGTAGTTTTGTGTGGCCATTGGACTGCTATGGTGCCTTATGGGAAGATGGACCCACAGATATCAATCAACAGTTTTGAATATAATATTGCAGATCTCTGTGAGTTAGTGTGACTGTAGCAATAGAGATGGGAGAGTTAGAGATTGTTTAAATTTGTGCTACCTAGCCCAGGAAAATCTAGTTATGCTCCTGCCAGCAGACTAGATAGCTAGTATACAGAGGCTTTGATTAGTGATTAGAGTAGTATACTACCAAACAGTATAGTGCTGTTTAACAGTTAGTATGTCTTTACTAGACTGTTGCAGAGTTAAATTCATTTTGAAAACTAAAACTCAGGGAGGGCTACATTTGGGATCTCCATCATCCTCTGGGATACGTCCAGTGCTCCTGACTGCTCAAGAATAGTATAGGATGGACATATTTAACTTTGCATTGTTTAGCTAGCAATTATAAAGCTTCATGCAAAAAAAGAGGATTCATAGTAAAATTAATTTCCCTGAATCCATATGGATAAGGACTGATAGGACTGAAATAACCAAACAAGAAGAACAACACTCCACATTAAAAAAACAAGTGTGGAAAATGGGGTGGGACTGCAGTGTCCCCTAAATGTATTCAGAGGAATGGATTTCATGGTAATTATAGAAATCATCTTTTCTCTTTCATCCTGTCTGGGGGACCTTGGCACACAATGGGGACATTCCGAAGCTGTCCCTAGACACAACTGTACTCAAGACTTTCGTCAAAACTGGCTGGATGAAATAGGGATATTTAGAATCTGGTGAGGCATTGACGGAGGACCAGGTTGCTGACCAAAACACAAGTTAAGGGAAAGGAATGCACTCACTAAACCTATTGAGTGGGTTGTATAGCAAACGGGAATTCAAGAATGTAGCTTTGAGCCATCTTGTCACTGCCTGGTTTGTTGCTGGCCATCCTCCCTCGTGCAGGTGATACAAATCAAGAGGTAGTCTGCTCTGCATAAGGATGACAATCTGCCTACCTGTACGCTCAAACTCTAACCACATACAGCCAATAGGAATTCATCCCATCTGAATGCTATATCCACACCCATAGCCTAGAGAACAATATGTTGGGTAAAATAACACCACCTAGGCTAGAAAGAAGGGTGAGTGCAAAAGAGCCTTATTTTAGAGAATGCAAGATATGTAATACTAACTTGGATTGTGTAACCTGTCCAGAACGAAAAAAAAAAGGGACATGCCTAGTTGAAAGGATGAAATGGGTACCTCCCTCTCATACCAGACTATTTGGTATTTCACATGCTGTGATTATGAGGAGGCCAGTTTCCTGAACATGGACAGCATAATTTTCACTGAGAGCCCCATGACTGAAAGAATCCTAGTCTCAAACCGTACACCCATCCACCAGTCAAACTAAGGCGTGAAGAAAAAAATCTTCAATCAGCCTGGTGGTACCCAGTACTGGGATCACCGCATGCCTCCTTTAAGAAACTGAGTGTGAAACTTCCAGAAAGAGGGTCATTTCCCAGGATGAACAGCTGACTTCAGAAGTCAGCCTTCCAAATTTGTACCCCCGGGATAATACCACCGAAACGGCTGGGGAAGAACATCTATCCCTGCACAAAATTCTGTCTGTCTTATACACACCAGGACACCTCCTAGGAAGACCACACAGGCTACAGCTATAGCATTATGGTGTCAAATGATGGCTGATCCTCGGTCAGCCAAATAGAAACTCGCTGTAGAGGTCCAACACTGTAAACGAGCAACAGCTTCCCTATGATCAATATCCCATTTTCCCCATTAGTAAACTTTAAAGAATGATATAGAATGGTGTGAGAGATTGAAGATCTTTCATCCATATCCAAATTGTCTTTAACACCAGAAAAAAATTCTGACAATCGGTGTTGAAGGGAACCCCAAATAGAAAATACATACATATACACCTGCTGAGCTAGTGCCAGATTGGACCCGGCCATGTGATATCAACAGGTGGGAGGCTGACTTTGGCAGACCGCCAGATGAGGACACTTGGGCAACTCTTAGAGAGAGAGTCTCTAAGACATCCATCTCTGACCCTGTCAATAAAAAGCATATAACATATATTATCGTTGATACCTGGTCCCCATCAGGCTGGGAAGAATCTATGGTTCCACCTCTGACTTATGTTGGAGAGATTGTGGGGTCTTTTCTCCATGTCTGTCGGTCCTGCCCATGAATCGCCTCTTTCTGGGATGATGTTGCTGCTCTCATTAGCTATGTTACTACCGCCCAGGTCTCCAAATGTCCATGGTCATTTCTCTTCGGTTCTCCTATTGAGGCCCTAGATAAAAATGCAGACATATTGTCCGTTCAGATCCTCAATGCTGGCAGACAAATGCTGCTTTACACAAAGTACGGAATGTATTGGTATTTGCACTAATTAATGAGTCAGACCCTTAGTGTTCATAACACAATATATAAAGTAATGCTAGAAGAAAAATCATGTCAAGACAGACATATTCTTTTCCAAAAGGTGTATTTGTGATTGGTGTATCTGTTCTATTAAAATGAAAGTAAACTCTTCTGCAGGCATATTGAGTGTTTTTCATCTGCTCTGAAATAGTTAACATTTCACCTTTTGGATGAGGTTCAAGCTAAATAATGCTGATAAATTTTCAGCTGGTGTTTGTCTGCTTCCGAGTTTGTCAGAGAAAAAATGCTAGAAGCAAATATGCTTGCAAATTTAACTGCAACTTTTTTCAGCCAGCTGAAAAGCTATGTCACTAGCCTTAGGGACATTAAAAGCAAAGTGCACTAAATCCATTTCCAGGCTTGGATACAGCACACTTAGGGGCATATTCAATTGTTAGCGAGACGGGTGAAAATCCCGCGCTCGAAAAAAAAAAACCGTGCTTGTTTTTTCCTGTTTGAGCGCGCGTTTAAAAAAACAAAACGCTCAATTCAATTGTTATATTGCATCCACCCCCTCGCGCTCTATTATTGGTCCTAGCGAGTTTGAAATGAGGAGTGGTTAAGGCAGTCATTTTAGTATAAAAAAATGAATGCAAATTAATTCAATCAAGAATGGCCCCAGCACTGCACAAGAGAATGGGCCCCCACACTGCAATCAAGAAGGGCCCCAGCACTGCACAAGAGAATGGGCCCCCACACTGCAATCAAGAAGGCCCCCAGCACTGCAAGCAACAATGCCCCCTGTGGACAGCAGATTAAAAGATTTTACAAGGAGGTAAATTTTTTGCCATTTACAAACATTTCTTGAACACTGGCCAAGCATGGACATTTGTAAGGTACAAATATTTGTGGCACAGTGGGCAAGCCGGACATTTCTTCGAAGGTACAAATAATTTTTGGGACTTTGCGTAAATGAGTGCGTGTAGGTAAAGCATCATAAAACTGAGGATTTCGTCAATGGTGAGTATTTTGTTTTGGGTTTTTTTCAATAAAAATCTATGGTGTACATGAGGGTGTTTACTGTATTTCTTGGGGTTTTATTATTTTTAATAAAGATTTGTGGTTGAAATGAGGGTGTTGTGCTTTTATTTAACATTTTACTTTGTGGAACTACAGATCACAACCAGCCGTGGGTGTAAGAGCATGTTGGCACTTGTGGTTCTACAAGTGCAAACATACCCTGGGTGCCATGGGTATGCTTGTGCTTGTAGTTAGACAAGTAGCAGCATGCCCACACTATTTAGGCCAACATGGCTGGCTGGGACCTGTAGTTCCACAAATCAAATTTTTTTATTTTTTTTTCATACAAAATCCCCATTTATTACCCTACTACTCACAGCCCAGGGGTAGTAGGAAGAGCCCTAGTGCTATCGGCACTGGGCTGGGTGTCCCTAGGGGGGTGGCCCGCTTACATTTTTCAGCGGACCACACTCCCTAGGGAATCCAGCCCAGTGCTGAACAGTCTGTGGGTGTTTAGTTATTATGGCCGTGGGACCCAAACTGCGTTCCCCCCCCCTGCTATAGTGCCTATCACCCCGGCTGGTTTGCCTAGTGCTGGTTCAATTAAAATAGGGGGAACCCTACGCCAAATTTTTCAAAGATTTTAACTCACACATCATTAGCCTGCCAGCACTAGGGCTAAGACTAAATAGAGTGGGGAGCAAAAGATTTTGGTTTTAAAAAAAAAAAAAAATAACATGCTACTTTTCACCTGACTGAGAGCTGACTGAGGTCAGGCACAACCACCCCCCCCCCCCCCTCCCCCTTAAACAAATGATATAAAAAAGTTTAAATACATGCACCACTAATGTTTTTTTCTAAAGGGGGAACTTTCCAAAAATTATTCATTATTATTACAATTTTTTAAGTACTTCTCAGTTTTTAGGTTATTTTTATGAACTTTTACACCTATTTTTTCAGTTTAATGTATATTTTTCTTAACTTAATAAAAAAAATTTTTCTTTGAGCAGACCAAGGAGGTGCGAGATGAAACAGCAGATTTGCCTGTTTCACACTCAGCGTTAAAAAAACAATTGAATAGCTTTTTCCGCTGAGGGTTCGCATCCAGCCTATACTTTAACATTGACAAACAGTTGGAGCGCGATAACACCGTTTAGGTAAAAAAAAAAAAAAAGATTAGAATTGCGGGAGAAGTTTCCGCCCTCGAAAATAAGGAAAAATAGCCAAAAAATGACTTAACGCGCTCGAACTTCGAAACTCGCTAACAATTGAATATGCCCCTTAGATTTTACTGCAGGAAGTAGTCCACCAATGGAGAGGGATCATTTTGAGGCCTAGATGTATACACAAGCCTCAAAATACAAAAAAAAATGAAAGAATCACAAATAATCTAGAAGACTCTGATGTCACCCAAATGCTCCAGAACAGTGCACAGAATTGTGCACGCGGCTATCTTGGACTGAATCCAAGATGGCCGCGCCCATACTCTGATTCTGGAGGGATCTCTGGAATGGAGACAGACTGGACAGCATCTTACAAAGAGGTCTGAAACCAGCAGAGCCTGAGAACCGCAGGGACAACTTGGAGAGGCAGCAAAGAGGTAAGTGACAGAGCATGAGAGTCTGGTGTGTGTGACACAGAGAAACCAGGTACTTTTTCGAATGCATATGAAGAAGATGAAGAGAAGTATTCTCCTTATCTGGAACAGATCCTGCATCAGATCACTGGAAAGATGCTTAGATCTCAAACAGTCTGTAAAAAGAATGATTGAAATCTGTCAGGAAGCACAAGCAAATTACCTATGTGAAAGCTACTTCTATAAGGGGAATATCTTGAAGTTGTGGATGAAGATGAGAAATGACACAAAGCAGATATAGCATACTTGCCTACTTTGAGTAATATGCCTCGTCAATTTTATGTGACGTTAACGGCCTATGATCGAATTCATCTTGCTATGTATCTTGTGATGGAAGACGGAGCACAAGTTGCGCTAAGAATGCGTCCCCTAATGAATTAAACCCTTACTGACCATTGCAGACATTCCTCCCTCACAGCAGTAAAATGACAATTATATATTGAATCAACAATCCCTTAATATGACCCACCTAATACCCTGATAGCTCCTCAAACACCCCTACTTACACTTTTACATTTGTTTTTAGCAAAGCTCTTCACAGAAAAGTATCGGTGATAATGTCTATGTGTATTATCACATTATCACCAAATAAGCAGCAATTATTTACAGTTTTCTGGTTTAACTTATTTAAACAATATTTCTTATGAAAAAATTTTAGAAGCAACATTTCTACTGCTTGTCCATAAGACTTTCTGATACTGTGCACACACTATGCACTCTACATATACCCCCTCCTCCACAATCCATTTTACTCTCCAACGTTCGCATATGCACATAGTGATCTGACCCAGCGGGGGATCAAGCAAAGTCTTTGCAGCTTCACTCTTTCCCATAGACTAAATAAGCTACCACCATCCTGATATGATGTTACTTTGCGGCGAAAAGCAAAGCTTGATAAGCCACTCACATCATGGTCCCCATAGAGTTATATAGGGACTACAGTAGCCAACAAAAAGTAGGTTAATGCAGGAGAAGTCTCAAATATGTCCAGAGTTAACCCCTTTGTAAATTAAGAGAAGACCTGTGATAGCCATTCTCCGGAAATAATTAAATATAGTTAATTGGGTTGTTTATGCATATGCTAAGTATGACCTGTGCACTATATAAATCTGTCTATAGTTATATTCTGATAGAGGTGTACTAATAATGGGAAGTGCAGAGAAGACAGACACATAGACAAATGTGATCCTATATCCTGCTCATCCAACTTGCCTTATATAACAGGTGCAAGTATTTGTTTAGCATATTGCCCAGAGCCTCTGTTCTATTATTCTGCATAAAGGACCTATTATGCATCCACCCTTACATTTACTGCTTACGTAAGGATGGAAAACCCTGTGGGTTTTTCTTCTCTTGTTGAGCTAATCTATTTTCAAAATACACTGTTGCTACAATTGGGTACCTATTCATGTAACTAAATTAACAAACAATGTTCTTTACAATGTTCCATTGTTTCCTGCAATTTTGTTAAGTGCTGGTGTAAGCATGCCAAATATGTCTCTTTTTTTCTTGTAGTTGCTAGGATACAGGCAGTTATGATGCAGCAACTGCCTAATATTGGCTTCAAGAAATATGACGCTGTGATCACATAACGTTTGCTCTAGGGTCAGTTGACATATGTGAGGACACAGAATGATCTGAGGAGAGAGCGGTCTCTGAAAGCAGCTATTTGTTTACAATGGTTATTTTCTCCTGGGTTATTCAATGCTTGTCTGACACGCCACTTAGGAAATTGCTTTCAGTAAAGGGTCATCTCTGGCAGCCAGCACGATGTTGTTTATGTTAATCTATTTATCACTTCATCATTTGCCACCACAATTGAACTGTACTGCTAACAATAGATACTATAATACAAAGAAGTTGCTACATAAAATGATCATCATATTTATGTATGTTTTGCTTGCACTTTCTACTGTTGAACATTTTCAACATCAGTCCTATGACATGCGAGCAGGGTCTGTGTTTAAATACAGATATACAGACATGATCGTACCTCCCAACTGTCCTGATTGTGGTGGGACATCCCAATTCACGGGACGCAAAAGGTGACACATAAACACACACACACACACACATCTGGTATAGGTGTTTCTGATAGACGTCCTAATTATAATAAATAATAATAATATAAACCAAAACAAGTTGAATGTTAGGTGGCAAATGGAATAGTTTATTTTATTCAAAGTAGTGTTACTAAAGTGAACGGAGGTCAGACTTTGATGTGACGCATGCATTTATGCTCATCGTGCCTCCTCAAAATGTTCTGCCTCCCTGCACACCTACATGCACTTCTAGGTTACTAGGTTACAGAGATGTTTCCTGAGAGCAGAGCGGAGACATGCACCTTGAAGTGTGTCAGGCAGGCGGATCATCCATGTACATGGCTTCCTGTGACAGCTGGACAACTAGTAACAACAAGTAAAATGGCACCTTGAGTCCACTAAATAAACAAATACTCTGCCATTTACCAAGCAATATTGAAATCACATATACTGTAACAATAACTGCTGATGGCAACCAAATGATCTTTAAAAAAAAATCAACCAAAAACATTTAAAGAAAATATGCTCATAGTCATGTTCTCTTTTCGGGGTTTCAGATCTTGGCAAGGTATTCAAGGGGTTGACGTGGGAAAAACCAGCCTGACTCACTTTAAATGTCTGACGACTTGTAAACACACACTAGGTAAAAAAAGGAAAATGAAAGCCACTTGGCATGTTTATTAACAGGGCGGGTAACTGAAATTCCAATAAATTAGTAAATAAGAAGTAAGGGAAAAGGGCTATGTCCTTGACAAAGATAAACTGGCTGAGATAACACTGACTATGAAATGTAAATAACATAGTAAGACAACGGTATAATTTCAGTGCAAACGTTTTTATAGCATTCAGTAATGATATTCAATAATGACATTTGATAATAACATTAGGTAGAAGAGTCAGCAGTAGCATTGGTTATTATGGAAGTATAAGGATAATAGCATATAATTAGCAATGACTAATTGGAACACTTCACAGTAAGGCTGGTAGCAGTACCATGTTGAATGTCTCACTCTTTGCACAATCACTCTTGCTTAAGGAGACCTTAATTAAATGTACAACACTTGCACCTGAAGAAATAAACTCTAAGTATAACCCCAGTCACTGAGATAAAAAAAAACCATGATGTAGCAACATATAGATTTGAGAGTCAAAACAACTATAATTTGAAGCCAATGATAAAGACTTACAGTGACTCCCTTTATAATAAGAACAATGAAGAATATGTATCTTTCTCTCTCTCAAAGATGATGATGGTGGGGATTACAGCCCCAACAGCCTAATAGTCCAATAAGAAGAAAACAATGATGTGTGTAATATTCCCGGCAAATATAATAATTGTTAATGGGAATAAGACAATGATGTGCGTAGTATCCCGCTATGACAAAAATAAGCACACGTGTGTGCAAAAGATAAGGGCAAGTGTAGTCCTGGCAGTTTTAGAAAGTTCAAGCCCATACGTCTAATTCAGGCAGGCTGCAGTAATGATGATTAGCACTCCATATGGTGCTTTGCAGAATGCAGTGGGTTACTCACACTTGCAGTGGACACTGAGCAGTTCTGGAAACCTGGGGGGGGTTCTTTAAATACAAATCAATGGCTCTTACCAGTGGCTCTTCTCAATAGGCTGTAAAGTAGAAGTAGTAGCAACAGTAGGCACCTGGAACAATTGGAAAAAATCAGGATAATCTGCAAATCACTGTACTGATTACTATGGACCTAAGGACTTGACTTGGAATTCCTTTGGACCAGTGGACTGGACATGGACTCCGCTGTTGACAGCTTACTCTCTGGCAATTATAGACTGCCCTCTGGGAATGGCATTTTCCTCTGTGATTCTGGCAACCTTCTCTTGTAACCTGCCATGCCTGGCTGTCAGATTGACAGCTCTTTCAGCAAGACTGGCAGCTTTCTCTATAAGGCTGACAGCTCCATCTGTTATACTTGCAGCTTTCTCTCTAAGACTGGAAGCTTTCTCTAAGCATTGCTTAGAGAGTCCACTTCTTAATGAACCCCTACAATTCATCTTTGATGGCATAGTGGAAATTCATAGACAATTAAAAGCATACAAGAAGATGGATGCAGGAAAAGAGGCCCGACTCTTACATGCAAGTAGGGAGCAGAACTTACTCTAGCAAACAGTGGACAAAGGTACTTCTTTTAGTGTAAGACCTGCAGGGAATTGGACAGACGCACACAAACGTCTAACCTTCTACCCGATAACCGCCTACCATCCACTTCGGATTCGCCTCAGCTGCTCTCCGTTTGGCACCGTCTTCAGTGAAGGTCTGACTCCTGGACCCTACAGGAAAATACACTAAAGGAGACAGGTGCATACAAATAATAAACAGTTTGCTATGTTATTTGCCAGTGACCACCTTACCAATGGTCACCAGCTACTTGCCTGGGAACAGACCGATACTGCTCCTACTTATCTGCTCTAGGCCACCCGTGTACGCTGGAACTCAGCTGCACCGCAGACCTCCGCCTCCGGCCTGAGCCCCGGCTGTTAAGCCCGTATTGCCTTGGAGTTCAAGACTTTAGGTGCCCTTTCAGCCAAATGAGAGGAACCTTATATGTCACTCTCAGTACCTTAAACGTTTATCTAACAAGGGATCAAGTGTCCCCTACATTACCAAGGACCTAGCGCCCTTCTAAACCAAGACCTATTACCTGCTATCAACTATAAGTGCCTACTACCCTACTAACCAACTAGACCTAATGCCCTCCTAACCAACCAAGGCGTAAGCCCCCCCTCAACTCCCTAGTTAAGAGCCTTGTGCCCATCTCTGTAACTCAAGGGCCTGGTGCCCACACTATAAGCAAAAATGGACTGATGCCCTAGCTATCAGCTACAGAGACTTGTGCCCTTCTAACAACTACAGGGCCTGGTGTCCTTGCTAACAACTATAAGGCCATGTGCCCTTGCTAACAACTATAGGGTCTTGTGCCCTTCTAACAACTACTTATGGGCAAATGCCAAAAACCTCCTAACTGAGCCGGGCCTTGAGCCCCCTATCTGGTCACAGGCATAATGCCCGGATTGCAACAGGGCCTTGTGCCCTATTTGTGGTCAAAGAGTGCGGGCAGGGGCCTGGGAGAGATGGTGCCCAGAAGGGCCCTACCTGTCTCCCAAGTCTTTAGGGATCTTCTCCAGGAATTTCCCCATCTGCCGCTGCCTCGACGCTCTACCGCCGTCTTCTCATCTTGATCCCGCCTGTCTTCAGGAAGCAGAGTAGTTCCTAGCCCTGACAAGGGCTCTCTGCCTCTGGTTCCTGTTCCGCGCCGACTTCTGTCTTCTGCTCTTGTCCGCGTCGTCTTTTTCTGTCCGACTTCTTCTTCTTCTTCTTCTCTTTTTTGCTCCGCCTCTTGTCAGATGTCCTCTTCTGTTTCTCTCCACCCACGAACTGCAAATGGTGGCGCGCTGACATCACGGCACCAAGCGTTCAAACGGCCGGGAGGTGAGCCCTGATTGGCTCACCACCCTGGCCAAACAGGGAGCACGGAGCAGCGCCACGGGATTGGAGAAAGCCGCCGGATCCTCGACCCGCAGGTAAGCTCTCCACATTAGTTTTGTACATATACTAAAGAATCTAACTTTAAGTCATTGATCATTTGATATAGAACAGTAGAACTTCTCAAGTTTTTCTGGGAGCATCTGATCCTTATTGGAAGGGAATGCTAATGTATATTTGTAAAATGATGGCTTATTCATCCTTAATGGTTATGGGTCCATAGAATTTTACAGTAAGTGTTGGGAGCTATAACACCACCAGAGTCTGCTTTTTCACTGCTCTACTTGAATCCATTCTGATAGGTGAGTAGAAAAAAAGCCTGTTAATGCAGTTACTTAATGAAGCAATGTCACGGGCACTAGGAGTTGTGCCCAGGATTCACCAGGTGACTATGCTTACCAGAGGGGCAGAGTTTGCACAGCGGTCCTCTGGCAGCAGGGTGAATAGTGGAACGTATATAACAGCAGATGGAGAGAGGATGCCAATGGAATTGATGGTAGTCAGTGACTTGCAGCTATACTGGTAGATGAGTCAGCGACTTGCAGCTATACTGGTAGATGAGTCAGCGACTTGCAGCTATAGTGGAAAGCAGGTTTAAACCACGGAGAGCCGAGTGGACGTGAGCAGGTGAAGGAAGGTAATGGGAGAGTCAGTGGTCTGCGTTCAACAAGTTGTACCACTGCTGTGAAGGGAAGACTTGTCCAGGTGCAGGTAGGTAGCGGGAAGTCAGTGGTCTGCATTCAGCAAGTTGTACCACTGCTGTGATGAGAAGACTTGTCCAGGTGAAGGTAGGGTAGCGGGAAGTCAGTGGTCTGCGTTCAGCAAGTTGTACCACTGCTGTGATGAGAAGACTTGTCCAGGTGCAGGTAGGTAGAGGAGGCATCAGTGGTCTGCGGACAGCAAGTTGTACCACTGCGAGGAGGTGAGGACTTGTCCAGGTGAGGATAAGTGGAGGAATGAATAAAGTCAATAATTGTATGAATGCAATGAGAGCACAGAGGAACTTGCTCCAAACAGATATGCAGCGTTATAGCTAATAGTCTATAGCGGGTATGGATACCGCTGCTGAGTAGGGAAGCTTGTCCTAAGCGGATATGCAAGGTAACAGTTGAAAGTCAATAGCAAGTAAGCATACCGCTGATGAGTAGAGAAGCTTGTCCACGAGGATATGCAGGCACAGCAGGAGCACTGAACGGCTGAAGCGGGTATGGGAACCGCAGGTGAGCAGAGCAGGTAATCCAACAGACAGCTGAGGACACGAGCAGGATACAAGAGTCAGTAGCGGGTATGAGAACCTCTGATGAGCGGAGCAGGTAATCCAGCAGACAGCTGAAGACACGAGCAGGATACAGAAGTCAGTAGCGGGTATGAGATCCACCGATGAGTAGAGCAGGTAATCAGCAGGAAGCTGAAGACACGAGCAGGACACAGGAGTCAGTAGCGGGTATGGGAACCACCGATGAGTAGAGCAGATAATCAGCAGGAAGCTGAAGACACGAGCAGGATACAGAAGTCAGTAGCGGGTATGAGATCCACCGATGAGTAGAGCAGGTAATCAGCAGGAAGCTGAAGACACGAGCAGGACACAGGAGTCAGTAGCGGGTATGGGAACCACCGATGAGTAGAGCAGATAATCAGCAGGAAGCTGAAGACACGAGCAGGACACAGGAGTCAGTAGCGGGTATGGGAACCACCGATGAGTAGAGCAGGTAATCAGCAGGAAGCTGAAGACACGAGCAGGACACAGGAGTCAGTAGCGGGTATGGGAACCACCGATGAGTAGAGCAGGTAATCAGCAGGAAGCTGA
Source organism: Mixophyes fleayi (assembly GCF_038048845.1). Taxonomy (NCBI): domain Eukaryota; kingdom Metazoa; phylum Chordata; class Amphibia; order Anura; family Limnodynastidae; genus Mixophyes; species Mixophyes fleayi. Next base: position 235,881,977 of record NC_134405.1, on the reverse strand, counting down.
AGACACGAGCAGGACACAGGAAACACCTTCAGAGACTCACAGGGAATGAGACTCAAGATCAGACAACGAGGTAATGAGCACAGGTGCCTTAAATAGGGAGAGGTGCCTGATCCTCCAATTAGATTAAAAGCAAAGGTCATAAGAGTTCTTGGGTGCTGCGCATGCGCAGTCCATCAAGATGGCGGACGGCCGCGGCTCAGGACAGACGCCGGCAGGAAGGCTAGAGAACCACGCACCAGCGCAGAGGCACTCACGGTCCGGTGAGTGACAAGCAAAAACAATTATACCCACCTTTTAGAAGTCATCTAGACCACCCACTATGAAAGACTGTATGAAAAGGATAACTCATTTTATAGAAATGGAGCAGCTTGCACATTTTTTTTACAACATACTCAATTTCTTTTACAAAAAATAATGTTTTTTGGTTGAAATTCAGTAGACAGTCAGTAGAAGGTACATTGTAACATGTTACCATCATAATTTACATGTCTTTTGAGAACCTAATCTAGGCAACAACAAGATTTCTTCTTCTACAAGGTGAGATTCTATTTCTCTCTCCCATGGTATTTGACCCATGACCATATTGTGCTATGGCTCTGTCCCTGACTTAATATTGACTTGATATTGTACTGATGAGATGTAGAAAAACTTCTTCTTTTGCTTGATGTGAATTCCCAAAAACCTGTTTAAATAAAGATTTAATAACTGGAATATGGTAATGTTTAACTAATGCTCATTTTCACACCTATGCAGCATTATATTTTTCATAAACATTCATAATTTGTTCAGAAAATTGAACAAAAGCTGTATTGTACAATTAACACATTTTGTGCAGTAAATTAGGCCAAAGCAACGACTAATAATTTTAATCAACCTGATCTTGTTTTCATCCTCTAAACCTGCCCAAAATTTATGGGCATAAGGTTTCATTTTCCCTCTCTCTAATTTTCTCGCCACAACTAGTAATGCAATTGTTTTTTACATTCCCTTTGTTTGAGCAGTGAAATGCCCAGATACCTCAAAAATTCATGATCATATATCTGTTGGTCTATGCTGATATAAAAACTCACATAGGCAAAAACTGTTACCTGCACCCAGGGGTGTAAGCTGCAATTGATGAAACCACTGAAGTACATGCTCCATTTCAAAATGGTAATCTTAAAGGGGAAGTTCTGCTTTTCTTTAATCATACCTCTGTCCCAACTGCCTCATGTATTAAATAGTTGAATAAATTACATGATGCCATTTGGAACTCACAGCAGTCCTTCCATAACGCTCCTAACATAAACAAATTACGATTATTTGACCACTTCATTTTCTTGAGGAACTCCGTGGAAGCCCACATGAATGTGTTAATCCTTAGGCACTTGAGTAGACAAAGGGAAAAAGATGACACACTTGAAGGTACATAGTGGGACGCCTTCTTTTCTTCCTTTGTCTTAGAGTGACTTCCCAAGCTGTCTCTGAAAAATATATCCATATAATCCTGGTAGGGAGATATTGGGGCTGCCATGAAGTTTATCAAGGAAATTAGATTATCGGGTAAACATAATTTGCTTATGTCCTTTTTAGACTCCATGACAGCATATACGAATGAAGAGATAGTCAGATATTGATCTGACCAGATCTAATGTATGTCATTATTGTCCTTCTCATAAGTTCTCATTAGCTTGCTCTGGTTATCATGAAACTTGGAAAGTAATTAGGTAAGAATGCAGTTTTGTTTGCAGCACCGCTCTGAGTGTAAATTCAGAAATGGTTCTTTGCACCATAAAGTTATCCCACTCTTCAGCTAGATGTGATAGCTATTAAAAATATTACTTTGAGCCTGTGTCATTTTAGTGATACTTTTTCTAGGGGGTTCAAAGGGTTCAAATGTTTGAGCCTCTAAAACAAGATTGTAATCCCTAGGTGCCACAAAAGATTTTAAGCAAGGGTGATTTTATTTTGCTGCTTAAGAACTTCTTAATTAAGCTGTGTTTTATTAATATTGTATCCAGAAATGACCTCAGGGCCAATATCTGTACCTTCACTGTACTAAGGCAAGGCCTTTCTGAAAACGTTCTTGAATAAAATCCATTATCTGAGGTATGCTAGCATCCAGTACATTGATTGACTTGGACCTGGACCAATCTATCAATGTTTTCTAAACTCAATAGTTTGCAATACAATATTTTTATTTCTTGCTTGTAGCAGTATTTAAATCACCTTGTCAGAGATATATTTACTCTTCAACAGTAACCATTTAATCTCCTCTCCACACTATCAAAGAGAGATTCACCAGATTTGGGTAAAAAATTTGGCTCCTGATGTAGAAGGTCTGGCCATTGTTGTTCTAAGTCCATCTCCCATACTAATGTAAGCGATGGACTGCGAGCCTAAATGGAAGAATTTCTGTTACTTCCACTGCTTTCCTCTTTATTTTATTCAGTGTATGTGCAATTAGCATAACCGGAGATAACACATACTCTAATTTAAATTCCAAAAGCTTTGTTAGGGCATATTTTATCTCTGCTTTAGAATCCTTGTAACAAAAGTAGAATATTTTTACTTTGGCATTTTGATTTGTCACCATCAAATCTGTCTGTGGGATCCCAAACTTCTCTATTATTTGTTGAAATATTATGCTGCTTAGATGGATCTAATACCAACTGAGATCAGACACTCTGTTGTCCTTTCCCGCTATATCAAGTACTGAGAGGGACTTTAAATTGTTTTGTTCCCATTATATGATTGTTAATATGGCTACCATCATATGTTTGCTCTTGGTTCCTCCTTGCCTGTTTATAAAGGCTAGAACCGCCCGATCGTCTATAAAGAACCTTAGATGTTTGTTTTGCAATTGAGGCATAAATTGTTTTATTTCATTTCACATTGCTCTCGCTTCCTCGATGTTTGTATGTAGTCTCTTTTCCTTTCCTTTTGATGCCATATAAGTTGTATTACTTTTGTGTTCACATCAGCTATCCACTTTTTGGAGTTTGAATCTGTCAATACCACAGTCCATTCTGGTTCTGAGTGGGAAAGTACCCTTTCTTTAATGTTGCATCTTGCACCTATCCAGAGACTTTTTGATGCTCTATATAAGTCTTAGAGGCTGATCCAGGACTTCCATATTGTGATCCCATTGTTTGAGTACTGCTCTGCTAGTTGTAGATTCCACATGTGCAGCCCATGAGAGGCTACATTAGTTTGAGGAGAAGATTCCTAAGATCCTGAGATATTCCCTCACTGAAGCTTATGCTAAGGTTGGATTAGGTAAACTAGTTGTTGTATCTTTTGGTTTATTCATGTAAAAACTAAATTACCATGAGTGTTTTGGTGTTCAGATTTTCCTATTACCAGAATACAATCCAGATATGGCAAAATTGCAATTCCCTGTTTCCTGGAGAGCGACCACCTTTAAATGTTCTAAGTGATGCTGAGAGGCCATATGGTAGATGCAAACAGGAAATGGTGCCCCAGGCTGAAGAATCTGAGGAAACAATGATTTTGAGATGCAATTGAAATGTGAAGGTAGGCATCCTGTAAATCTATTGATGTCAGCATATCTCCTTTGTATACTACTCTGAGAATAGAGCTTACAGGCTCCAAGTGGAAATATATTGTTTTTACAAACTGATTGAATATTTTCAGATCTAAGATACTTTGAAAGCTTCCCTGACTGTTTATCTACCAGAAAAAGTTTGGAGAAAAACCTTGTTATTTTTTATTGAATGGTACTAGACAAATTATCTGTTTCTCCAAAAATGTTTGTAGAGTGCTGCATAATGTTTGCATTTGCACTGGAGATTGTGATTTTATAAAACTAGTTTTCTTGGGCACTCGGAAATTTTATTTTGTACCCATTGCTTACCATCTTCTGAACCTATCGGTTATGTGTAGTAAATAGTTAGTCCATAGTCATTGTGGATTTTTTGGTTGACTTCCTTCCCTCAATAGGAACAATTGGATGTATTGATCTCAAATTGTCTGGTACTTCGTTTGACAGGGTGATAAGTTCTAGCTTCCTTGAACTGTTGTGTTGAAGAAGAAGCATAAAATTATTTTCTACTAGGCATAGGTAACTGATATAACTTACTGTCTGTAACTTTTTGAATTATCATGTCCAATTGTTTTACCAAACAGAAAACCCCCTTCAAAGAAGAGTGTCGTTAAGAGGTTCTTAGATTGCTGATCTGCTATCCATGGATATAGCCAGAGGGCTATACTAACAATGGCATTAGGTTTTGAAGGCAAATGCATAAAAACAAAGCTTTGCAATACTTGTTAAATTGGGTCACATCGCAGTCCCCATAGAAATCTATGGGGTCTGCAGTGACCAGCAGTAAACAGGGGAAGGCAGGAGAATTCTCCTACCTTAACCCAGTGATAAATAAAAGGAGAGCTGTGATCCCCATTCTCTGGAGAAAACAACTGTTTTCCCCAGATTGTTCGCTCATCACAGCTTAGTAAATAGACCCCTCAGTGTCCTTTACTGCACTAGACATGTTTACTTTATGAGGGATAAAAAGCTATAGCTATCAGATATCCTGTCTGTATTTCCTCCCCTTAAACATGTTTTTATGAAAGGTTAAGATTGAAACAAGTGTTCCTGTGAAATATCTATCTTCACAGTTTTATGTAGTTTTAGCATTATTGCTTTAAGAATAATACCCCATGCACTCCGTAATTAATACTCTTTAAAACAAAGTATATTGTATTTATTTATTTCCAATCGTTAGAATCTATACTATAATTTCCTAGGTCTTTTGAAGCTGCCTATGACGACTTTGTGTTCTCATTACTAATGACTTTCCAAATATGATATTGGGCATTCAAACGAAAAGGGTAAAAAAATCTTGGAAGAATAAGATAAAAGATTGGCCAGCCCAATGTGTTTTATAAGAAAATACCTGACAGAGCTACAATTCAGAAATGATTGCAGTGGATGGGAAAGGTGATCATGATTTTCACTATTATTGATTTACAGTGTTACATAACATCGAGCCTGTAATTTGATACTTGTCATTTATGGTAAAGATGACTATTTTGTTGATAGGAAAGTGGGCTGAGTGAGTGCACAGGTCAAATGTCCACTAATTTTTCACATTCTAATAGACACGGTGCAATTAGTTTAAAACATAATCTGTGAATTCATAAAAATCCATATTTCCAGTCTCTAGGTTTATCCATACACAGGCACACATTCTGTATTTCAGTATATCTGATAAGAAGAAACAGAATCAGGGACAAAAGCAGGATTTCTAGATGGGGGTTCCATGCCACGACACCAGTGTATGGAAGTAGTGTGGCAATCATATGACACAGTGTTAGGCTGCTCTCTAAGTCTTCCCATCCCCTTGAAATACACAGGCAATAATAGCCAACTGTCCTGATTCTGGTCGGGTAGTCCCAATTTAATGTGACTGTCTTGCTCAGACAGGACTTTGTTCTGACAGCAAGGATAGTTGGGATAGATGTCCCGCTTAACATTATACTGCTTATTAAGGCTGAGCTGCTTGTATCTAACTGTAGTACATGCAGTTTGCCCTTAACGAAAAGTACAGTGAGCAGTGGGACATACATCCCAACTATCCTTGCAGTCGGGACAGGACAGTCATTCAAAATCAGGACTGCCTTTCCAAAATCAGGACAAATGGGCAGACGGTGCTGCTCTCTCCCACCTGTTGTTGCAGTTTTCACTACCTGCGGCTGCTGGTCTCATAAGCTCAGCTACTTGTCTGGATCCTGGAATGTTGGGGTCCTGTTTGCATAAAAGGGATAAGTACATAAATTATGTAATAGCATTCACTTTTTATAAAGAGACCTATTTCCCTCCAACTAGCCCCAACATTAAACTAATAGCATTAAAAAATAATAGATTTGACCTATCTCCTCTAAATTTGTCCAATATTAAATATTTTATATTCTTAATTAATAAATAGTGCTCCAAGACATTAATAGAATGGTACTCATATTTAATAAATACACTAAATTCCCCCAAACAGCCCCAATATTAAATAATTAGTATTCACATTTAATAATGAAACCTATTACCCCCCAAAATTGCCCAACATTAAATATTTGGTACTTACAATTAAAAATTAGCCCTCCTTCTCCCTAAACTCAGCCTACATTAAATTATTAATTCCCAAACCACCCTAGCATTAAATAATGGCATCACAACTACTTAAATACTCATTACTTCGACTCCTTAATTAAATTAAATTGTGACCCACCAATAATTTAATTATTCCCACCCACTATCTGATTATCACCCACTGTCACCAATACCCAGCTTCCACCCCCTATTACAGTAAGAGCTCCCTCCCCCATACTTACCTTCTAGAATCCAGCTCTGTAGATTTCCTGCACACGTGTGACTGCCCTATGACATGCTGTCCACACATGGAGAAAGGGGTGCAGGGTGTACACTGTAGAAGAGAGGGCAAAACGGATCTGTAAAGGATCTTGTCAGTAAAGTGGTTGGTTCCCGAGGGGGGTTTTCCTGCCTGAGAATAAAACTGTAAATATGTTATGAGAAGATTTACTCTGAAACTCTTTAATGTTAACTAGCAGGGTACTGTAAAAAAAATTCTAAAGAAATAGAGCACATGCTAAAGAGAAATAATCTGTACATTAAAGATATTGATTAATTTTTAATTTCACCCATGCATTTTAAGGTCTACTCTGAGTCAATTATACATAACTGATTCCTCCTTGTGCTTGATTGTAGTCAAATACAGCATTCTATATGCCCCGCACATTAAGAGAGGATATTTGTTTTCACCATGAGGAGCAAATTAAATCCGTGATGGTTTCTGTGGATTAGAAGGCAGCATTAAATTGGGTGTGAGATGGAAAATATGTCACATGACTTGGAGACAACAAACCACATCCCACTCTCTCCAGCCCAGACAGTTTCACCCTTTCAAACTTGCCTATCACAATTTTTAAAAGCAATGACCAGTGCTTAATGCAAAAGGTGTTGTCGAAGTCGTATAATTGGATGATAGAAAGTATATTGGTTAATATTGTTTTGCCATGCGATTGCAATCAGTACGCCACGTAACACGTGGCACGGCGCGATCGCACGATAAAATACACACAGATAGACTCGCACTCCCACATTCATTTATTTATAGATTTCATATTTATAATGGTTTCATTCTGCAGGCGTTTATGAGCAGATGATATTTGGTTTATAGTTATATATATTATAAGCTTATATGTACACTTTAGTGATATTTAAGGTTCAGGTTGCAGGAACTATGTCATGTTTAGTATCATTTTAATCCCCTGTTCATCAGCAGTTGTCTGGTTCATTCATTCAATGTATTTGGTATCGGCTGTACTGTATTATAATTATGTATTGAACTGCTAAAACTTTTACTTCTGCTAAATAAATTGTTTATGCTTTGGAAACACAAGAAATCGTTTAGACAATGCTTATTGGATAACGATAAAATTACTTTAATAGTGTATATAACTTCCATAATATTGGATTAATCCCCAAAAATTAAATCTATCTATTTTTCTAAAAAACATTTTGTTTTTCAACAAAAGGCAACATTATATAGTGGTTATCAAAATGTAAGATATGCCTTCATTTTAGATGTGGCCATCTTGCCTCAAATACATAAACAAGTGATCATTTACACTTGGCTGACAGTGCAAAAACTGTTTATTTCTCTTTTGTGGCAACATGCACCTACATTTGCACCACTGCACCTTACTTAGCGTTACCACACATGATTTGGCGAGGCAAGATAGCAGCTTTTGCAGAGGCGCATGAGATTTTCATTACGATGAACAGTTTGGTGCATTTATGCAATTTAACCCATGATTGTTTCAAACTTACTGTACATTCCAATGAGCTATAAGGGACAGAGTAATTACACTTGAGTGCATTTCACAGTATGACTGCTGTTGATGAGCTTTGCAGAGGGCAAAATCCTTTAAAGGGCTCACTGTGTATGTTCCCATAAACCTCATATCAACCTTAAAATTCTAAACATTTGCATGCAAATAAACACACGGAGACTTGGATAAGTTATTAAAAAATGCCAGAACTTTTATTTAGTGATTTCTTTAACTTTAACTAAACCAATGGTGGCGGAGAAAGGGCACTCCGAAACAGCTCTTAAGCTGGTAACACCATATCACAAGTGGACTGGTGCAAACTGCCCTACATCCACAACCATGGGGAACAAATCCCATCACAACTTGCGCTTAGTTGGCGTCAGAGTGACTGCCCCTTTAAAACTCACACTGCCCTCCCTCACCGAGCCGGACAGGGACCCTCCTCACCGAAGGACCAAAAAGGGAGTTACTGGTGCCTCCTAGGGGACAGTGACCTACGACCAACTACCTGTGCGCCCACAAATCAGCCGCTGAACGCAGTGCCTTCCTACCCCGCTGCGCCCCACAGACGCTGCAGCCCGCCACCAACTAAACCAGACACGCCGAAACTCCCCCGCATATCCTATCTATAAAGAACCCCATACCTTCTGCCGTTAGGTGCATGCTGTCCCGTCTAAAAAGATTAGGTGAGTCTACTCCTAAGCCTGGGTGATCGATAACAATACCCCCCAAGAACCGCACTACTTTCCGAATGGCGCTATTTAGCTTCCTGACCATAACCGTCATCTTTTTTAAGGGGATAGTTGTTCTCCATGCTAGCCGGGGGATTAATGCCGACCAACCAATGAGGATATCTGGCCACGCCTCGTGGATTCGCCTCAGGTCCTCCCGAATCTCAATAATGAGGTCTAGTGACTTTCCTTTCCCCAGATCATTGCCTCCCGCATGCACTTTCAGGACATTTGGTGGACCTTGCTGTTTAATGAGCCTCACCAACCAAGGAATAAGATCGGGCCAGCCTAAGCCTCTTCTGCCCAACCATCTTATTACGGTGCCCCCAGGATTTGGGATAACAGTAGACCTGGGGTGGCCAGCGGCCCAGAACACAAAGGAATGCCCAATGATCCACACCATCTTAGTTGGGACACCATCACCTGGAAGCAAAAAACCAGTGTTAAACCATACCACCTTAATTTGGAAGACAGGCCAGGCTTAGCATAAAAGCACGATAAGGATAGATGTTGGAAATAACCGGTCCATAGGGAGGGATCAGGGAAGAGAGACACATGTGGGGAGCAGGCCACCCAGGCGAAGGTAAACAACACCCGGAAAAACCCCGGCAGCACACCACTAATCAGGACTTACGCCCAGGGAAACCCAGGTGGAAATCCCTTCACGCCCCCGCTTCAAAGCGACGAGCAGAAAAGCCCAGGGTAGCCCACCAAATGGAGGGAGAAGATGGGGTGGGGAAGGGAAGTGTGTGGGGGGGGGTGGGTTGGAGAACCAGAAAAGCATGAAAATAAGAAAAAGAAAAACCGTGAAGGCAACATTATGATTAGCGTAACAAAAGCAAACATCAACACTGTCAATCCTGACATAAGATTTATAAGCCGTGGATTTCCAACGGCCTATGGCTTTTATGGTCTCAGTAGATGATCCAGCACATTGTGCTGTCAAGATTTAGGGACTGCAGGGTCCGTTTCAAAATGGCCGAAAATTGATATTTCGTCAGTGGCATACCGTTACGGTGACATAAAGACCAGCAGGCCTGAGGTCTCCTACTCATAAGCTGTGACACTAATTTAACCAGGCAGATATTACCATTTGGCTGCTTAGTTAATTGCACCCATGATCCCCTGCCACTCTGATCAGTCTTAGATCTAATTATTTTACAGGCAACCCCCCCATCGCAAAGACTGACATGCCCTGCCTTCAAACCACTCTTGATGCCTCCTGGACCTAGCTACCAGTTCAGAAACCCGAAAAGCTCAGAAAAATAGAGAACGCTGTGCTAAATAAGAGCCTCTCGTATTCATCTACTGTGACTAGACCCAGATTCCCTATCAATTCGTCCAAAATATTGGTGGTGATTGGTAAACGCGCATCTACATGCGAAGGTCGGGCCCTAGCCCACCCCTTTAGGGCCTTGCTGATAATAAACCCCTTGGTGACATCCGGGTAACCTTGCAGCCTGGCCATGAATGATATCCCCGCCAGGGTAGATGCCATAGAGGCTCTAGATTCCCCATTGGAGTATCTCTCCCACATAAAGGCTAACATAGCGTCAGGCTGACCTGCCTCCGATTGATCCTCCTGCCTGCTGAAAATAGACCACCATCTCCATGCCGACTGGTTTGCTCTCAGGGTGGAGGGAGCTACCGCCTGTTCCACGAGCCCTCTTATGCCGGCTTGATGATCTGCCAAACACAAGAGGGACACGGAATACCAACACCGTCTGCCTGAGGAGCCAAACTGCGAAACCAGTTCCATTGGAAGCGAGATAACGCATCGGTCAAGCTATTTTCCACCCCTGGAACGTGCTGAGCCCAAAACGAAATGTCATTCTGTAGGCAGCGCAAAACTAGATGACGCAGCAGAGATATTGCATGATGAGTCAAGGCACTCTGTTTGTTGATCGTCTGGACCCACCCCCAAATTGTCGCACCAAAAGACTATGTGCTTACCCCGCAACGCGGGCGCCCACAGTTCAATTGCTACCACAATCGGGAATAGCTCCAGAACCAACAAGTTCTTTGTGATCCCTACCCTATGCCACTCCTCGTGCCATATTTCCACGCACCAATGCCCATCCAGGTAAGCCCCGAAGCCGCATGCTCCGGAAGCATCCGTAAAAAGGTTGATCTTCAAGTTTGTTACGGGTGGGGACGGCCAAATTCAAATGCCGTTGAACTCCCTGAGGAAGATCATCCAGATTTGCAAGTCCTCCCTAATCCCCTTGGATAGTCGAACAGTTGCATGTGGTCTACTCCTACCCGCGGTAGCTTTCTGTAACTTTCTACAGAAAACTCTCCCCATGGGAATCACACGGCAAGCGAAATTGAACCTTCCTAGCAAGGACTGAACCTGTCTCAGTGGACTGGAGCTGGAACTCAACACCTCCGCAATGGCCTCGTACATCTTTGACACTTTATCCACTGGGAGCCTACAGATCCCTGCTGCTGTGTCTATCTCAATTCCCAGGAATGAGAGACACGTGGTTGGGCCCTCTGTTTTGTCCGCCGCAATAGGCACGCCTAGTACCCTAAACGAGGCCTCGGTGGAAAACAAAGTATCCTGACAACCCGTGGAATCAGGAGGCCCGATAACCAAGAAGTCGTCAAGATAGTGCGCAATCCACCAGCACCCCGTTCCCGCCTGGATACACCAATGCAAGAAACCGCTAAACTTCTCAAAGAAAGCGCAGGATATCGAACAACCAATGGGAAGACAGCGATCGATATAGTATCCACCTCGATGCCGAAAACCCATGTATTGAAACGACTCCGGGTGGAGGGGCAACAACCTAAAAGCTGACTCAATATCAATCTTTCCTAACAGGGAACCCCTACCACATTCTTGCACTAGTGCCAGCGCAGACTCGAAAGACTGGTAACTAACCGAACTTAGGGTGGCGTCTATCGCGTAATTCAGGGATTGGCCCGCAGGGTACGACAGATGTTGTATCAGTCTGTATTTCCCCACTGCCTTCTTGGGGACTACCCCTACCGGGGACAAAATCAGGTTGGGAATGGGAGGAAGTCGGAACGGGCCAATCATGCGGCCCAAACCAACCTCCTTCCCTATTTTTTCATCTAACACCTCTGGTAGAGCAAGTACTGATTTCAAATTAACCGGCGCTGCCGTGGAAATGCTGCCCTGAACTGGGAGTTTAAAGCCGAGGTGAAAGCCGTCGTAGAGGAGGGCCGCGGTGTCTCTATCATCAAACCAAGCGAGCCATTTGTCCAGCTCTGCCAAATTAATTGGCGATGGACCCTTGACTCGGCATAGTTGGATTAGCGCCTCTTCCCCTTCCCCCACTTCCTCTGGCCTTTGCACAGTCGGCGGCTGGGTGCTGTCCGCCGCATGACGTGCAGTTGTGCCTAGACCTACAGGATGACCCTCGCTGACAAGACCCTGCGTTGAAATCGTAGCACCTGCCCTCCCCGACCCTTGAAACCTCCTGCCTAGGTTGCCCTTAGCCGCCTGGTTGCTCGGCCTCATCAGTTCCAGCCAGGTGTCTATATCCTTCAACCCGAATGGCAATTTTTCGCGCCCACTCATCCGCTTTCTGAAAAGCTCGCTGTATGCCCTCCAGATCACCGGGCCATCCTTAACGTACATCCCGCTAATCAGGTGCATGTATCGCCACACTTCTGCCTGTTCAGTGGGCCTAGTTTCGAGGTATATTGACGTGAAAATGCTGAAAGCAATCACCCATCGAGGAAAGGATCGGTACTTCTCCTCCCCCATGCCTGACTTATTGCCCGCAGCCGCCAATGCCTTCTTATCTTCGCCCGTCAATGCATACATGTCCACGTACTTCCCCCGTTTTATTCTATCCCGCACACTAGGCCTGATCCCATGCGTTATTTCTAACGTTTCAACCTGCCCTAGCTCACTGCGGACTAATGGCTGTTCTGCGTCTCCTGTCTGAGGTGCCTGCCTACTGTGTTTGCCTAATAACTGCGTTTCCAACAATCTGATGAGTTTCCTAGGTCTATCATTGGAATCAGAAAACCCGCTGCTAGTTGAGAGGACTGGTGACCCCAACAGCTGTGCTTTGTGTGTAAAAGCCGAACTGGACTCACCCCCGGAAGCAGGATTCCCGGCACCAGCAGCCGCCTCTCCCTCTTTCGCTGCCACGACCTGGTCCCGTGATGCGCCCCGTGACGGCATCCGATCTCGTGGCTCAGACCCAGCATGTCCTCCACTGTCGGCCCTCGACTCTTGATGCGCAACCGCAGACTCTGGAACAGAAATAAGAACAGTAAGTCGTGACCTGGGCACGTAATCCAGTCGCCGCCGCACTGCGCCAAGGCCGCTGCCGCTGTGCTCCTGATCTGGCACAGAATACTGAGCTGGACTGTAATACCCTCTATCCCCCTCCCGCCTTGGCTGAGCAGGACTCTCATACCGCGGCCGGAATGAGCTACCCCCGTAACCACTTGAGGGAACCGTGTCGCGAGGTGGCAGTGACCGTAGGGGCAATAGATCCACGCTAACATGGTGATAATCAAAAACTATACTGTCCAAATTGAAGCCCGGCCCCCCAAAATCCACCCCCCTCGCTGTACTAACTGGAGGATAATCCCGTCGCGCCCGAAATGACCCCCCTGCCGGAGGTGATAGGCTGCGATGGTATAGAGGGGGCAGAGTCGACGCCTCCCCCCTTGACCTAAAATTGCTGGCGACACCGCTGTCATGGTATTCCGCCCCTGGGTGACCCCGTTCCCGCATGGCCCGAGGTGAAGAATCCCACTGTGCCGTGGGCTGACCAAACCTGCCTCTCGCTACCCGGGAATCTGAGCTGTGCTGCGTCCCCCATGCAGAGCCTCTACTACTGTGGGCCAGAAAGGGGCTTGGTGAGAAATGCAGCTGATGCAGGGCTGGTGGATTGTATCTACTCGTAACCCTCCCGTGAGATGGGATGGGGGGGGTAATGGGGCACTGTGTGAAATGCAAGCCCCTCTGAACATTCCCTGGTGGGCTGGTGGCCATTCCTCCCCCACTCCCCCCAGCGCTGCCTGCCTGTTGAGAGTAAATATTCCCCTGCAACTGACTGAGACTCACAGTCTCAACTGAGGCCCCGCTGACTCCCCCTTCCCCGCTGACGCTAGAGGTAGCTATAATGGCCGGGCGCGACGGCGCCCTTGTTCTGCGCATGCGCGGCCCGGCCGATGGACGTGGAGCCCCCGCCGACCCCGCTGCCCGCCGCAGACAGCTACATACATGTCCCCCGAGGACCGGACAGGGAGGGGAAGACTGGAGGTCGGGTGACCACCAGGGGGTCGCCGCGGGTTAGCCCCGGAGAAGGGACCGGACTGTGAGGCAAGATGGCGGGCGGACCTGGCGGGGGAGGGGGACCTGAGGCACGCCGGGCGAGAGGTGACACGCTTGGGACGGGGCATGCTAAAGGACCAGGGAAAACGCTGGCGCAAACAGAGGAAGAGGGGAACAAGGGAGGAGAAAAATTGAAAGAAGGGGAAAAAAAAAAGGTAAAAAGGAAAAATTAGACAAAGGGGAAAAATGAAAAACGATAGGCACAAGGAAATACAGGGATATAGAAACACAGAGAAATGAGCAGGAATGAAACAAGCAACTTTCACAGAAAAATAATGGTACTTATCCGCTTATGTGCTGCAAGGTCTCCCACTGGATCTCTTGCTGTGGAATGAGGCAGAACAGGAAGTGCAGCTTTCTATATCAATCAAGGTCCCTCCCACTGGATCTCCCATTGGTCGGGCCCCACCCTATGTTATCCCCTTCAGGTACGTGTTCAGCTTATTACAAACCCTGTCGCCCTTTAAGTGCGCTCGTCCCATGAAGCCTCACTTGTCGTCAACACTAAGTTGAAGGTGGCATTATCAACTACATTCAATGGAGTTCTATTTACTTAGCCTAGACACACAAGAATAACCTGTCTAGTATAAGGAACTCATACAGCAATGTACTTGATATTATAATCTAAACAATAATTTCACATAGAAAACTTTGATGTACCCTAGTGATTTGTTATATACACAGTACATTAGTAAAAGTCATAAAAGGTAATGGGACGATCCACGATTTCAAGCAGACAGTGTTGACCTTTTTATATTTGCTAATATGTGCAGGCTTACATTGCATACACCAAGACTCAATCAGTGGACATAAGTATGTGGGCAAATGTACAGATTGTAGGAGTATGATTAAGGAATTACAAATTATCAAAACCAGGCTCAGTGACATCAAGCAAGGCAAGCTAACTATCAATATTCTTTCTGTTCATAAGCTACTCCTACAGACTTAAAGGGAAAATAAACGGGACCAACAGAAGACCCTAAATGTGAAAACACAGGCATAGAAACAGGAAGTTATAAAGTAAATATTCTTTCCAACTAGAAAAAAAATAACCATTTGCTGTCTGGTGTGAATATATAAAGATTAAAACTAAACCACTATGATGTAATTAGATGTGATGAATATGTATTTTATTTATTGCCAGTAAATAAATGGTGACATCACATTATAACGTACATGCACAGGACTTTAAACATGAAACACACATTCTTCAGCCTTCAGCCCTTTGTGTAAGAGTCAGAGGCACAGGAAAAAATGATATGGATATTTACAGTAGGGTCATCTTTAGTATAACAATTATGAAGGCATGCTGCGCAGTGGCACTGCAAAACTTGATATTTATAAATGTTATGCTGTGAACAAGAATTCAAAAGCAAATATTAAATATTTTTTTTAAAAATGTGTTGACAGTGATCTTACCCACCCCTGTGGAGGCCCCAGCACTGCTCTTCTGAGAAAAACAAATTTAAAAAGATGCAGAAGAGCAGAGTGCTGGCCTCAGTGCGGGCCTGCCATTGTCTGGCACCCTTCATCTCTGTGCTCCATAGCGGCCATTCAGTCAATGTGTTCAGTGTGCGTGTACAATGTGTAAATGCGAATGTATACACTGAGCCTAAATTACAAAAGGCAAAACTGTTGAGGTGTGATTTGCACTGGTGCCTATATTTTCACCAACCTGCAGTAGTTTGCGCAGGAAGATGGCAGTGCTTGCTAAACAGCAGAAGAATGTACCAGTAAATTGGAAGAAATCAGCAGTACTAGAGTGTTCTTTACAACAGACAGTAAGTACAGAGTAGGTGTAGCCTTCTGCCTAGTTCTAAGTCAAAATGCAATTTTGAGAATTAATTTTGCAGGGCAAGTTTATTCAAATTGAATAAAAGGGTATTGTGTTCCATATCAAGGGGTGTTTTTGACTTGCAGAAGAAGGTGCAGCCATTTCCACATCGCAAAAACACTTGAATTTAGAACTAGAGTTTTCCTATGATTCTAAAGGGGTGCATTTTGCATCTTTCACTTCCCGTTCAGCAAAAAAGATAATTTTTATGTGCATTTTAACCATACAAAAGTACCGGAGAGGGCTGACAAATTTTATCCATGGGGCAAGATTCGAGTCAGCAGCGAGTTAGGAACATTTTAAAGGAAAAAATGCAGTTGGCCCAGTGACCCAGCCCAAGGTAACCCCCTATGGGACTGGCATGAGGAACAGATGCCCTTGCCCCACAGCCCAGCCAACCCTTGCAAAAGAGCCACATGCAATAAAGACATGTTTTCTCAATCTTATGATTAAATGAGCAACTCCCTGTTTAGATCTAACTGTTGTTTTTTTTTTCCAGATACCGATGGGTGAGAAATCCGAGTGATTTAATTTCTTTAATTAATATGTAAGACATGTATTTAGAGTTGATGTTCTCTTTTCAGGCTCTTACATATGGGTGCTATTTTAAATCACTTAATGGACCTACTCAAAAGCATATTAAGTGCACTACGATGTTGATAGTCTGGAAAATACTGTAAACCGAAGACTTTCTGTTCATCTTTTGCTTCATCTAGATTCGTGTAAATTACTACTTTTCCTGCAGCATCCAAAAGCATTAAACATGTGTTAAAAATACAATGGATTTCAAGCTAATCGCTTGTCTGGACTAATTTGACTGTGCTAAATGCTGCTGTAAAACCCATTCCTTGGTGCATTTTCAATGCGATGTGAGCGTGTTTTGTATCAGAAAGCAAAAAACCATGGCTTTGTACACACCCGAGTGTTACTTCTCAACAGCAGTCTAAACAATTGCATCTCAGAATGTCTGCTGCAATATTTGTCTCCCACTTTTTGACTGAGGTAACCTGGATTGAATTCATTCATTCATTTATTCATTTATGTAAACGGCATGGTTTACACCACTTAATGAATGAATGGATGAAAGAGGGAAAGAGAGAGAGATCAGTTTTTCCTCTACCTCTGCAGTATGTATGTATTTTTTATGGACCTATATAGTTCCACTTCAAACAAGCTTACACTGCATAAGTCCCTAGCTTACTGTCTTTTTAATATTAGTATATAAAGTGTGCTGTTTGTGTAGATGCTTCTATCTTACACGAGGACACATACAGTTCTTTTCACATATACCTATGTATAATAAACTTTACAGTACCCGCTTAATCCATTTGATGTTCAACAGGCCTGATTTCTTGTGTGCTGCTAGGCCATCTGGCAGTGAACAAGTTAACCTAATTCACTTGGCTGGAGATTCAGCTGAAAGCCTAGAAAGGATTTACGTAATCGGGTTTTAGTAAAAACTCATGCTATATTCATATTAACATTTCTGTAAAAACAAAATGAATTTGTTGTGATTAAGAAGAGGATTCACAATGTTATAGCCCAAAGCCAGTCTTGCATGGCACACTAATATGGTAGTGACCATGAAGCTGAAATATCATTTTCATTCCATCAAGACAATGGAGACCAAAGGTGACAATTTCCTCTGGATCTGTAGAGACAACAAAGCTCTATAGAATGTTTTGCATGGTTGCTTAGTAACTAGTTTCTAAATGTAAAGTAGATGTTAGAATAATGTGCAAAAGCAATATTATCTTTTCTATTGACCCTTGAACCAATGTTGCTAGATGACAAACACAGAAAATCTTGGATGGTTATTACTTCTCGCAAACTTTAAAACTTAATATAACATTTAATTAAAGATCAATTCTGTTTTACAAGTCCCAATCAAAATCAAGTCTCTCAGTAGCCAGACCCAAAGCGTTTCTGAAAAAATACCCAAAAAAACAAATATTAGTTAAAGTGAACATGTAGAGATTAAAATATTATCAGATTTGAGAATTTTGCTTTTCCACTTAGTTAAATTGCAGTAAAAGGTTAGCAGTCGCATTAATGAGAAAGTGGGGCACTTCTGCAAGTACAAACAGCAAAAGTAATTTACTCATCGCCCGTCCACACTAACAGATGTAATGAAGCGAGAAGAGATAGACTACTCGATGTGTGCGTCAAAGGTGTGGATTGGCGCTGAAACTTTAATAATTTCTGGAATGATACTTTAACAGATACAGTATAATATAGCTACATTTATACAGCAGGTAAAGGAACATATACAGATATTAGATCAAGCCAGAGTAGCTGTCCTGTCAGCTTGTTGACAATCAATCAAGGGCCATAGTTTATGTTCAAACTTGCTGCAGCTGGAAGAATGAGACACATATCAATTTCAGCCCTGGCAAGGGTATTACTCGCAGCTAAAGATTTGCCCGCTAGGCAGTTTGTTCTGTGCCAGCCCAAATTCATCATACCCTGCTCATAAACAGAGAATCGTTTCTCCTATCTGTGGTTCTTTTTCAGTACAGGGAATATTACCTATACCCAAGAAAGGGATTTCATGCACGTATTTCACATACCTAATTATGTGGCCTGTATGTTGAAGGTCCTACAAAAGGCTTGTAGTTCCTGGTGTATCAAGAAGTCGAAAGGAGTTGTTTATTATGCCACTTTGTTTTTCTTCAACCTTGTGTGAATGATTGTTAAGTGTCATGTGATTACCATGGTACCCACAGTCACATGGCATATGATGTAGTGAACAGGAGGCTTTGGAACACACCCTCTTCTATTCTTAGCATGCATGTGAATGGCACAATCCCCTACTTCCCCCAACTTCATCTGCCATAACCTGACAGATAAGGGTGCACAGACAGACCCCTCCATCTGTCCGAGCCCCCTGGTCTCTCCAGGCCCCTTAATCTGACCGCCTGTCTCCCTTCGCAATGCTGAGGCTCCAGGTCACTGATAGACTGGGAGCACGCTGTGCGGTGATGTTATCATTGCACGCCACGCTCCCTATCTGTGACTGGGAGCCGCCACATCGTGTGAACAAGAGGTAAGTGAATTGGGCATATATTATGATTTGGAGGGCTGGGAGTGGAGTATTTATTCTGATAGCAGAGGATCGGAGCATTTATTGTGAGAGGGGAAGGGGGAGCAGAGCATTTATTTTGATTGGGGAGGGGCATTTGAGTGTTTATTCTGATAGGGGATTAGGAGAGCGGAGCATGTGATAGAGCAGGGGGGAAGCAGAGTGTTTATTGTGATGAGGGTGAGCAGAGCATTTACTGTGATGAGAAGATAAGTGAGCATTTACTTTGATCAGGGGGGTGAGCAGAATATTTATTGTGATGAGGCGGGAGAGAGTAGCATGTATTGTGATAAGGTAGGGGGCTATTTACTGTGATAATGGAGGGGGGAATTTATTGTGATGAGGGAGAGGGGCATGTACGATGAAGAAGGAAGGGGTGCAAGATTGATTAGTACTGGGCCCCACAGTTTCTAATGGCAGCCCTGTTCGACAGTGTGCTGACCTGCTATTCCATTGCCCTTGGCTAAGGCCTATTTGGTTTTGTCATTATCTACTGACCTGAGGCTGGTCAAATACATTGTATACTTGCAGGTTCTTCTAACTGGAGCTATGGTTTTCCTAGGAAAAAATACCTGTTAATGGCGGAGTCTACTTCATGGAGTTTTTTTAGGTGTTAAATGTGCAAAATTGACCCAAAGGATCTACTTTGCAACCCCTATCTTCCATATACAAAAAATGTTAATATATTTTCTGGCAGATTTTATCTAGCATTAAGCTTTTCTGTGACTTCTCCATCTTCGGAGAGACCAGCCATACATAATGGATCCAGCCCCACTGAAGCTGAAGAAGCCCCAAATAAGGTAAGTGATAGACACACTCTGCTAGATTACACATATAATATGGGTTATATTTGTTTCTGCCGCATCTGCGTTGGTACGCCCTTACTGCACATGGCCTACATCAGCCAGCTCCTTCTCTCCCATGTTCTGCCTCTCAAGTCGTAGGCAGTCGTAAGTGTTATTTGCATTCGGACATGAATTGCATGCAATTACGTTCATTGGAATAAGGTCCGTTTATAAGCACGTTCAAAAGTATTTCACGCAAGATACGCTACGCAAGTCGACGTCTGTCCAAACATGAATCCGACCCTTAATTGTCATGTCCGATGCATAACCAATAGAACTGTTTTGTGCTTCTTCTTTTTTAGAAAAAGTCTTTGCTTTCACTAAAAATTGAAGTACACATCACAAATCCATATCAGTTGATTCTTATATGATATGTAAATAAAAAATATGCAATACATAATACATTGATTTTTGAAAAACAATTTAAGGACCATTGTATTAATGATAACTTATTTTGAAAACAGTTCACATATTTTCCCCTTCTAAACTAAACAGGAGATGTCAGAGGGAGGCATTGTTTAAAAGTTATTGCACCAATATTTCCATAGCAATTCCATGACTTGAGACAATCTTCTTATATATCATAGCAATGTAAACAACATCAGCTATAGAAAAATAGTAAACCCTAATTACACATAGGGAAAAAAGCTCCTTTTAAAAGTAATTAAAATAAATATCTGAGTTTTGTCATATAAAAATATACAATATGAGTAAGAATATAACAAATAGCATATATTGCAGACTAGATTCACTGAAGTACAATATGTTGTATTGCATAAATTAATTCCAAAGTCTTGCCATCAAATTACTATGCAATCGTGATCATATATTTATGCTACACATGTAGGTAAAGCTAAAGCCTTAATGGAAGTCCAAGAATAAATTCAATTACTAAAAAGAAATAAGTTAAACTGAATAGAATACTCATTCCAGAGCATAGATCATGTATGCATATACAGGAACACAGACAGTTACAGCCATCTGTTTCCAGTGGATCCGTATTTGTATAGTCTTTTTCTGTAAGTAATATCATATTTATCACCTATTGTAGAAAATGTTATTAGATTATGTGGCAGCAGCTCTTAAAAGACACTTGGTTTTACTCACGAAAGGACTAGCAGAGGCTTACCATCATTTGCGTCATGTTGTTCTGTAAAAGTTGACAAAGGTTTCCATTCATCTAATTAGACTCTCCCTCCCAGGACACTCCTTCATCCTTCATCGAGCAGACGTTCATATACATCTTTGTAATAATAATATTGACTATGACTTGACTAAATTTATCACATCAGAAGAAACTATCATAAAATTAGCTGTGCTTTAAATAAGAGTAAAAAGAAAGTATGCCATTTTTAAAAAAAATAAAAAAAATAAACTACACTAAATTAATTAAGATATAACTGAATAACCACAAGATTATTTTTTTTAATTATGACAGTGACAGGAGTGTTTGATTAATGATACCAGAGAGCACAGGAAAGATTTTAAGAGACATACGTTTCTTAGTAGACTTGTAAAGCCAATGAAACGCAAAGTGAAAATAATCAAGCCTATAAAAATCTAGGACATAAAAAAGCTCACTTTAATATTTTAGAAGTACATGATACAAAATAAACTGAAATACTTTGATATTTTCCATACCAAATAAAAAATATTTTATCGCAAAGGTGAAATGAAACTTTTTGGACTGTTTCACTTTACACTTGGCTAAACATGAGTCATTACACTACTCCTTATATATCTGCCTCAGTCTTGAGCCTTTCTGGGCATTCTTCCAACAGGAAGCAGCAGTCTGGTCGAAGTCTGAGAAAATATTCTGTGCTCGGCTTTCTTCCTCCAATATCAAGTTCAGAGAAATAGTGATGAAGAGGCAACAATGGGACTATAGGTATTTTGGGTTTTGGTTTGAATCGAAGCTTCCATATGTAGTTTATTTTATTATTATTCTACGAACATTTTCTTTTCTGTATAGCTTCTGCCTTAACAGCCAGACTTCTTGCACAAATGGTGAGAAGCACGATTAGTACACCCACCATGAAGGTGACTAGTGGCCACAAGAAACAATGCAAAAGAACATTTTCATCGTGGGTTCGTTTCAGCAGCACATCCTCTGGCCTGAAATAGAACAATAAGGGCACAGGAGATTAGAAAACAATTTAGTGATACAAAATAAATGATTTCTATTAAGCATAAAGAAACACTGTAATGACGATTTCTTGTAAACACATAAAAGTGCAAAGATACAGATGCAATACAATTTTCTATATAGCCCTCCCCACAGATGATTTTCTGAAATGAAGCTTCCAGGCCGAGCCATAACTTCTAGCGTCTGGGGCAAGAAAGACAAATGCCGCCCCCCTAGCCCTCAACTTTAACCAAATGAACCTAAACTATTCCTAAATTGCGCCCCCCTTCAGCGTTGCGCCCTGGGCGGTTGCCCCTGTCGCACAGCCCTAGTTACGGCCCTGCTTCCATGTTTCTCCATGAATAGGTACATATGACATCTGATTCTCAATGGTCTCTTGGGCGGTTTTGTAAACTGGTGTGGGTATGTCCTGCACCATAAATTCTGCAAAATTAATATGGGAGTATTCCCTAGAGCAGTGATAGGCAACCAGATACACTTTCAGGGGCCACATGGGTGGTCCACTAACCTTCAAAAGTGGCACATATTACCCTTGATCTCAGAAATAAGTTAAACAATGCATTTAAGCAACTAAAAAGATACCTCTCTGTAATAACATATCAACAATCATGTTATACAAGCGTTACAAGCTATAGCAAACAAATTTGACAACCTCGGTTATTCCTGACACTCCTTTGGATTCTCTTTCAGTGCTTGTTCTGTCCGTACTGGTTCTGACCCAGCTTGATCATTTTCTCTATGTTTACTCACCAGTTACATCGCTAAGAACTGTCTATGAGGGTCACAAACCTTCAGACCATACACCAGAACTTCCTCCAGAAGGATATAAATACATTACAGAATGTACAAAGAAGGTCAAAATGGTAGTTGGCCTACAGTACAAAACTTAACCAGTAAGACTAAACAATCTTAATATGTAAAGTTTGGAGCAGAAAAGGGAATGGGGGGGGGGCAGGGTAGAAACCTTTAAATATGTCAAGGGTTTCAAGGTAGAGGAGGGAAACATTCTTCAAAGGAAGAGAAGTACTAGAACACATGGACATGCACTAAAACTGGAGGGAAGTAGGTTAAGAGGAAATTTGAGAAAAAACTACTTCACAGAAAGGGTTGTGGATGAATGGAATATCCTCCCATCAGAGGTGGGAGAGGCTAATACAGGAGAGCAATTTAAACATGCTTATGATAGACATAAGGATATCCTTACAAAAATTAAAGGATCAAATAGGATTTGAGGTTACCATAGGTTAAAAATTGAGAAGACTAGATGGTCCAAGTGGTTCTTATCTGCCATGAAATTCTATGTTTCTATGAATGGGGAACAAATGTGATCTTAGTGACTTCGGCCATGGAATGAGTGTTGGTGCCTGGCAGGGTGGTTGAGTGTTTCAGAAACTCCTGGCATTTTCACACACAACAGTCTTTAGAGATTACAGACAATTGTGCGCAAAATAAAAAAACATCCATTGAGCAGTAGTTCTGTGGGCTAAAATCAATTCAGAGGAGATTGGCTAGCCTGGTTCAAGCTGACAGTAACAAATAACTAAGTGATATGTAGAAGAGCATCTCTGAACACAAAGCACGTCGAAAACGTAATTTGGATATGGTACAACAGCAGAAGATCACACCAGGTTCCACTCCTGTCAGCTAAGAACAGGAAACAGACACACCAAAACTAGACAGTTGAACACCGGAAAATGTAACCCAGTCTGATGAATCTCATTTTCTGCTGTGACATGCAGATGGTAGGGTCATAAATTGGCATAGACAACATGAATCCATGGATCCATCATGCCTTGTGTCAAAGGTGCAGGTTGGTGATGGTACAGTACAGAACTTAAAATCACTATAAAAAATTATAGCAACCTATGAAACCTACAAAGAAAAATATACTGCAGCACAGTGGCTAAGTGGTTAGCACTTCTGCCTCACAGTGCTGGGGTCATGAGTTCAATTCCCGACCATGGCCTTATCTGTGTGGAGTTTGTATATTCTCCCTGTGTTTGCATGGGTTTCCTCCGGGTGCTCTGGTTTCCTCCCACAGTCCAAAAACATACTAGCAGGTTAATTGGCTGCTATCAAAATTAACCGTAGTCTTTCTCTGTCTGTCTGTCTGTGTGTGTTAGGGAATTTAGACTGTAAGCTCCAATGGGGCAGGGACTGATGTGAATGAGTTCTCTGTACAGCGCTGCGGAATCAGTGGTGCTATATAAATAAATGGTGATGATGATGATGATACTGTAGTTATTTGACCAAAAAAATATAATTGCTTTATTATAATTCGACATTGTTATGTTTACAAAGATAATACTTCAACAGATTTAAAATATAAAAATGATACGTAGCAACAGAATATAGTTGTGTGAGAAAAGTAAAAAAATATGCCACTAACCATATATATAAACAGTTGTGTTTATCTGATGTCAACTAACATAATTAAATAGCATTGCATAATTACTTTGTGCTTTCTAGTCAAGAAAAATCCATTAACCATATTTCTGTAAATTGATTTTTTCCACTATTTCAATCCATAAAGGACTTATCAGTTACTATGGAAATAATGTGAATAACAAAATGTACTTTGTATTTATAGCCGTAGCACAGCGAGGGGCCTGTAGACACTGTTTTGCAATCACTGTCTTAGCTACCAAATATTATACTCAAGAGGCCTATTAGGATCATGGGCCACAAAATGAGGGGGTTGGAAGTCAACATTACAACTAGAGATGGAAAAAACAAATATCCACACTAGTTTTTACGTTTAAAAACTGTTACATTGGATGTATTTACCAGTGGGGATAAAGGGACACTTACTCTTGTCTCGTGTCTTGTGTCAGAGTTTAAAGGAGAAAACAAATAAAAACATAAAATTTTTTGGATGAAGGTCACTATGTTCTTTATTTAAATGCCAGACCTTTTCAAATATTGAGTAGTGTTGTACACTACTCAATTCCCTCCCCCACGAATTTCCTATTTGCATGGATAGTAGTTTATGAGTAAAGGTTGTTCATAACATACCTCATACTTGTCAACTCTCCCTAAATATCCGGGAGACTCCCGCATTTCGCGAGAGTCTCACGGACTCCTGAGAAAGTGTAGCAATCTCCCGCATCTGCCCACTTCCAAGTGAAGTGGGCAGAATTAGGTCCAAAACGCAGCAATTCACCGGGAATCGCGGCGTTTGGCACACATTTTGGAGCCCCCCCACACATATCACGCCCACCTCCCCCAGCAGGCTCCCGGAAGCCAACTTTTAAAAGTTGGTAAGTATGACATACCTCCATGTTCCGTCTTAAGCAGAGAGGGCACAACAGCATTAGTGCCTTGCAGCTTTCTATACCAAGATGGTCACATAACAGGTAATACCATCTATACATTTTTATTTATTTCAATTAGTGACTTCCAACCAAAACAAAAATGTAAGCTTTGGTGGAGATTTTCTTTAAAGCATGAAACAATCCTTGCTATAGCCACAAGTGGAAGGAGACAAGTACAAACAAGATTTTAAGGCACACTTACCTACTCTCCTAGAATTTCCTGTAGTTCACCAGGACAACAGGGAGATCAGGTAGTTCTCATAGATCCCACACACTTCACTAGAAAGTGCTATAATTACACAATTTGCAGTGCGGCATGGGGGCCAAAATGACACAATTTTCGGCATTACACCCCTCTGCACTTTTCACTTGACCTCCGGAAGATCCCAGCGGGGAGATTTTTAAAATAGGCAAGTATGTTTTAGGGGCAGTATATATAACTCTAAATAGCAACCAAAAGATACAAAGTGGCTGTGTACAATGTCACTTCAGACCCTTCTGTTTCAAATGCTACAAGCAGCATATCTTCCAAACTATGCTAAAATTAACAAGGGAAAAAGAGGGAGATACATTTTTTTGTAAAGTTGAAAGAGATAAAATGAATTCCATTGATCTCCTTCTCACTTGGGCAAGGAAATAACTACTCATATCTAAGGAAACAGCATACTTATTCATGAACTATTTGAAATAAGAATACCAAACAAATGAAAAGTCAAAACTGTTGAACTAAAAAATAAATAAAAAAAAAACAAGACGTTTTTTAAAAAAAAAAAAAACTAAAACAAACTTATAATTCTGATGATGGCTGTCCAGAATATTTACTACACATCTGGAATAATGAAAAATTATCTACTCTCTAAGTAAATCACACTTTAACAAATAGAAAATAATACAATTACTTATACTAAATAGAGAAGAAAATGTTTGTTGCTTACCTTTTTTTACTGTATAATGGCTTTATAATTAAAAGTATTAAATTATTTAATTCATTGCATGTGTTATAAAATGCCTCTATAAAGCAATGTATATCGTATAATTGTCATAGAATACCATAAATACATCCAGCTATCTTGTCTAGCAGCAATAATTGTGCTTATATAGATCATTTTTTTTGCAGAGAGTGACAAAAGAACAGAAGAATGTAAATTAAAACCCTTTGATGTAATAAATCCTAATCCACATATGCTGAGCATGGATTAAGGCAAGATTTTGAAATCTCAAAGGGCTCATATAAGAGTATACACAAGCAGTACAGTATTCCAGATAAATATGTTTCATTACCAACGACAATTCAAAGACATAGTACATGAACATGTTACTCAATCTTGTGACAATATTAAATGTCTTACATATGCCTTTTTGGTACACAATCTCTCTTTTATTCAGCTCTTTTAATTTTGTGGTGTTCATTCGACAATAATACCGTCCATGGACACATTGATTTTGATGGTCAATATATTAAAATGACAAAATAAATAATAATTTTTTTTTGTGTTTCCTATTGTTGAGCATCACTCTCCTCACAACGTCTTTGCATCTAATCACATGATTCTTAAGATACAGAAATTACAATCATTTAACAGATTTATTATAGCACCACCTGCTATATTAAATCCATATAGTTACTGTGCCATATAGTTACCGTGTCAAATATTACAAGATTAAGGCTCCCAGTCTTCATCAGTCAACCAAACAGAAATACTATAAGGTTGTTTGAATACTGACAGATCAGATACTTTACCCTTACACTCCCTTCTTTCAAGATTTTTTGAGCCCCCACCCTGTTTGAAACATTGTGCCTTAACTCTCCCTACGTAGAGGTATCATCTCTCTACTATATAGCATGCTACTTCATATCACTACAGATTTCCAAAGCAAGCACAAACATGATTTTGAAAAAGATATTGGTCTTCCTCCTCCGGAGGACTATTGGGATGAAATAAGAGACAGAACAATCCAAGTTTGTATCTCAACCTCAAATAATGAGCCTATATTACAAGTCCAAACTGTTCGAAAACACATGTAAAGTGCCATTTTCCAAGGTGGCACTTTCAGAATCGCTGTCCTGTTTTTTTGCATCTAAAAAACATATTTATCAATGTGCATATGTCTGTGGAATCCATACCCAGATGATACAACATATCTTTGCTGAAGACATGTGGGTATCTTCACTTTGGATAAACTGACTATTTTTAAGGAACATCCATATTTAAAATTTTTGAAATATCACAATTTATTTAATTTCATTTTTTTTTTACGTGAGATTTAGTTATAGTAGAACGCCCACCAGTGCAATAACACTTTGTATATTTATTAAGTGAAAAAAGAACAACCTTCTATTATAATTTACATAATCGTGTTGCTTTATTATAATTTTACATATAAATGTGCCCCTATAAATTTTAACATAATTGTGTCCCCCTTCTTATAGGGGGAAAAAAACATAGAAACTAACCAGACTGCTTCCTAGGAGCTCCCATTGCGAAATGAGTTAAAGCCTGTCTACTTTATAGACGGACAGCGAACCAGAAGATAGCTCTCATCGCACAGATTGAATTCATTTGATTGACACCAAGCTGTCATCCAAGTTACCTAAGCATAGGTTCACATACTGTTTCCAACAAAGTTGAATAATGTTAGAATATTTTGATTAATATATGAATTAGAAAGTATATACCCTTTGTGCATTGTTTTGATTTCTCTACTTTTTGAACACTTTTAAGGTCACACTTATGCAGAAATTCAGTAAATGTTAAAGAGTTCACCCCAGCACCACTATATGCTATAGATGTTAGCAAAGAAGTATAATTGACCAACAGGTGGTGATGTAGATGTCTTCCATTCAAACAGTAAAATGTAGTTTATTGATTAAGCCGTGGCAGAAACCATTACTTATGTGTATATTATATGTATGATATGAATACAAATAATGTAGCATTTGACCATCCTGTGTTTCAATTTTACTACACTGTTTGAATTAGTAATTAGAGATGAGCCGTTCGGGTTCTGAGAAATCCGACAGATCTGAATTTTGGGGTACCAAATCATACCAAGTCGTGACTGACAAATTCAGATCTGAAAATGAGGCACAATTTCATTTTTGGTAAAATATCAGATCTCTCAAAGATCAAAATCTTCTATATAAAACTCTCCCCCTTGTCCTGAGTTGCCATATTGGAAGTGATAGCATGTGAGTAGGACGTTTGCTGCAATTTCATGCCCATCGAGTGGGTTGTAGTGGGTTGGGAAGGGTGAAAGAGGCAATGTATATTGAAATAGCTGTGCATTTAATGCACAAATCTTAACAGTTTATTTACAGATCAGTCTGCTGGAAATGTGTGCAGATAAATTGGTGGTGAGAAATTGAAGAGTAGACAATCAGTGGCTACTGGTAATAAAAGTATATTAGTAAACTAATTAGGTGTGGACAAAAAAAAAAGAATATTATTTTTAAAAAACAATTGTATAATTGAATGATATTGTGGAGCAGTGTCTGTAGAATTCATCTGGTGTGGTGTGTGGTGACAGCTACAAGTAGTTTCAACTTCAAGTAGCTTTACTCCTCTTGTCAATAACGGATCAGTCTACAGATCAAGAGCATCCCAGTACTTATACTGGCAGTAGTAGTACTTTTTCCAAGTAGGAAGAAAGTGTAAGAAAGCATGCTCAAAATTAGAACACTGTTTGGCAATCTCAATTAAAATATCAGCTCTTGATGTACGAATTAAGAGAAAATTTTCAGATTAAGGTGGTGATTATTCCAAAAAAATAGAAAAGGCTAACACTCCATACACCACCCGCAGTGGCAACAAAAGGCTCAGATCATGACCACTTTTTAGTAGTAGTGGTCCTGCTACTACTGTTACACGTACTAGAATGTCCATTGCATAAGAGAGTGCCCAACACATTCATGCATCTTCTGTAGCTGTCCATGCACTACCTTCTCACCCAAAGTGTAGGTCTATCACCTCTAAAACAGCCACATCAGGGCATGACAAGATTACTGAGGCTGAAGAACAAATTGGGTGACGCTCACAGAATCCTGAGGAGGGTCTAAAGGTGACTATGAGTCCTATATGTAAGCCTGATGGTTCAAATTCTGCCACTGTAACTATAGAGCAGCCTCCTTCTAAAATGTCTCAACCATTTGGAGATGTGAGGATGAGTAGTAATTATGATGATTTAGACATAGAAATTTAGGATGCTACTTTGGTACTTGCTAATGATAATTCTGGATCTGAAAATGATGGAGGTGCTGTACTTAAACAAGATAATGAGGAGAGGGATGATGATTGTGTCCCACCTAATGCCCATGATAAGCGCATTGTCATGCCAGGGAATAAAACCAAAAAAAAAAGCTCCTCATGTGTTGAAGTATTTTTATCTCAACCCAGTCAACATTTGTCAAGGCATCAGTAGCCTTTTTGACACCACAATAAGTAGAGGTAGGGAAGGTTGAGTAGACCTGTGAATGGCCTAATAATGGGGTAGTGTTATTGGTTTAGAGTCTGTAATGATGCATTTGCTTATGTATTTAATCTTTAAAAGAGATGTGAAATGAATTAATAATTTGCCATTGCTCATTTTGATTCTAATGGTACTGTACGTGCATAATAAATCATCATGTATTGAAAAGACTTCATTTTTCTATAAGTTTTCATTTTCCATAACATGATAATCTAGGCACCTCCTCCTTGTTATGTAATTTTCAGCAAGTTCATTCAAGTAGTTTATCAAAAGGTGGAAAATTGTGTATAGTAACAAGCAGCCCAGCATCAGCTAGAAGCAGAATGGATAGATACCTCATGTAATCTTCACCATCAAGACCTTCATCATCAAAATCCTCATTATAAGTATCTAGTCCAGCATCCAATTTTCAAATGCAAACTGACTCCCCTAATGCAATCCATAATTCCCAAGAGGCATCCTTGCACGCTACAACTACTGCTGCTGGAGGTGATATTTCTATACAGAAGGGGAGCAATAAGAATAAGCATAGTTTTAAACAACAATTGTCTGTGAAGCAAGCGTTTCCAGGAGGAACCAAGTATGACAACCAGCATGTGGATCACTAAGGCCATGACAGCTATGTTAGCATTGGATGTGTATTCAATTTCCGCTATCAATGCATCAAGTTTTAGCAGATTAGTTGATGTCATGTGTCCATGTTACGAAAATCCATCTCGTTTCCATTTCTCCCAAACAGCAATTCTTCAGCTGTACCAGAAGGTTAAGCAAACAGTCATTCAGTGCCTAAAAAATGCCATTGTACCGACTATCCATTTAACTATGAATATGTGGACAAGCGGTACTGGTCAGACAAAAGACTACATGACCATGACATGTGAATCTGGTAACTGGTGAATATGGACAAATAAAGACCAAAGCCTGCCACACCTCCTATCCCCAAAAAAACATGGGGCATAATGATGTGTGCAGGTGAATGGAGACAATTTGGAGGGCACAGACTGGGAAAGCAGAAGAAGCAGTGCTCCATAACAGAACATAGTTGCAAATGGTTTCAGAAAGATTGTGGTATGAAAAGCACCTCTATGTGATATGAAGTTCATACAACCAACCTGTTAAATGGTTCTGAAAGCTGAAATGATCTTTAACGAAAGCTCCTGTGAGCTCTACTCTTCTTCAGTGATAATACTGAATCACAAGCTCGAAAAAAAAGTGTTAAAAATCAGGATATCAATGAGAAGAAATAAAACCCAAGGCCATAAAATTGAGCTGATTAGCTGTATTGAGCATACATCAGAATAGGATAAGACAGGGAACTGTGTAGTGAGGGAAGTCATGAGAATGTTCACAAATCCTCTGAAATCCTCAGCATTCAGGCGATTTTCTTTGGTGTCAAATAGAATTATCATGCCTGGTTCAAAGGTTTTCTTTTATTTATTATTTTTAAAGTTCCCTCTCGGAGTCATGACTTATAGGAGCTAAAATATAAAGAAATATAAATATAATAAAAAATTATTTTCTGTATACAAATTGCTACTGTAAAGTTTTTTCCTGACAGACAGCAGATGTAGGAAGCTGTTTTTGTCTATGTTGTTTTCTCTTTTTACTAATTAGATATGGATGATATTAAATTGTCCACAGAAGTGGAATTGTGTAACTGTAGCAACAGATCATTTTCTGACATCCTAGGAGGTGAAGTATAATGAAACACATGTGATTTACAGAGAGAAGAAACAAAAAAAAAACAGAACAAAAAGAACATAAAAATAATAATCAGTTACACATGGCCAATATAGGAATCTAAGATTTAGAATATGTGCTATGCAATTTTTGTTTATGACTAATAAATGCAAATGGCACAATAATGATTTGAGAGTGTATATGTGTTTATGTTTCAGAGTGTATGTCTGTTATATGTGCCCAGCTAATGACAGATATATTATTTATCTTCATAATTTATTGATGCGTGGTAATGTAGCTGTGCATACAAGAAGGTCATTACAGAGCGACAGACACCTAATTATTAATATATGTAACTATAACAGTATGTGAAAGTGACAGTTGCTCACACTACTAAAATTCTTATTTGCAATCATTCCAAGTAATTAAAGAGTTAAAGCAGCAATGCCACTTAGGGCTAGATTTACTAAGCTGCGGGTTTGAAAAAGTGGGGATGTTGCCTATAGCAACCAATCAGATTCTAGCTGTCATTTTGTAGAAGGTACTAAATAAATGAAAGCTAGAATCTGATTGGTTGCTATAGGCAACATCCCCACTTTTTCACACCCGCAGCTTACAAAATCTAGCCCATAGACATTTTTCAACCTCAAAATCTCTCTGGAGGATACACATGTATGGCTACACAGCCTCTCAGTATGTAGCGTGATAGCTGAGGCAGGAGAAAGATAGGGAGGATTTTACAGTGTAGACTGAGCTCAGAGGGGTGTTCCAAAGCATCTCTGCTCACTACTCATGTCCCATATAATTGTACTTGCCATGGTAGTCACTGAGCAAAGTTTGCAGAATTATAAATCATTGATAGAAGACTAAAGAAATAAACCAATTAAAATGGTAGTTATTAAGCTTCTTCCTATAGCTTTCCACAAGTCATTTATGTTTATAAAAACACTTACTTTTTTCATGGGATTACTGCTTTAACTTCAATTTGTACTGTATTTCAGGGACCAACTCCAGAACAAGTAGCTTGTGGGGGCCCCCTGCCACAGCTTTATGCTGCACACAAAACCTATGGAGGTGTGACTGTGCAGACCAATAGGAAGCCCACTGTATTTGTCTTACATAATGTGACAGAAGGGCCAAACCATTTTTTAGTTTGTGAGGGCACCAGCACTAGCGCCATGTGCTGTTAGTCATGTCACCTACACCTAATCACATGATATGTATACATGCATATACACATTATCATGCAACAAAGTACTGCCCATATGTACATATACATTTGACTAAATAGTGACATTATTATTATTTTATTATTATTAATTTTTATTATTAATTTTTATTTACAAGGCGCCACTAGGTGTCCGTAGCGCCGTACAGGGACAAACGAAATTACAATACAAGGAGAGACAGCACAGTACAGTAAACAATAAGCACAGTAACTCAGTGAGCTCAAAGCATAGCAAGGGCGGGGGAGGGGAGAGGGGAAGGTCTTCGTACGACGGAGCACAAGAGGGAGGGCACGGATAATAGGGAGACCCCCGGGGGGGGAGAGGAGGGAGGGGACAGGGGTAAGAGGGTCCTCGAGGAGGACGACCAGGTTGCTGGAGAGCAGAGTTAACAGTGGTGAGACAGGAGGAGGGGTGACCCTGCTCAAAGGAGCGTACAATCTAAGGGGTAAGGTAGACAGACAGAAAGACACGGGGGAGAGAGGGAGGAATGGAGGATAGGGGAAGGGGAATGAAGGGGAAGAGGCAGAAGAAAAGGAACGTAATTAGGTGGGAGACTGGAAGGCTTTACGAAAAAGGTGGGTTTTTAAAGCCCGCTTGAAACTGGACAGATTAGAGGAAGTTCTGATGGAGGGAGGGAGCTTGTTCCAGTCGAGGGGGGCAGCGCGGGCGAAGTCTTGGATACGCGCATGGGAGGAGGTGATCAGGGGAGAAGAGAGGCGACGGTCATTGGCAGATCGGAGAGGGCGGGAAGAAGCATGAATAGAGAGGAGGGAGGAGATGTAGGGTGCAGTGGAGTTGGCGAGGGCCTTGTATGTAAGAGTGAGGAGCTTGAAGAGGATTCTGAAGGGGAAGGGGAGCCAGTGAAGGGATTGGTAGAGGGGGGAGACCGACGAGGAGCGGCGAGAAAGGAAGATGAGCCTAGCGGCTGCGTTAAGAACAGATCGAAGGGGAGCAAGATGAGATTGGGGGAGGCCAGTGAGGAGGAGGTTACAGTAGTCCAAGCGGGAGATGATCAGAGAGTGAATAAGACATTTGGTGGCATCTTGGGAGAGAAAGGGCCGGATGCGAGCGATGTTACGCAGCTGGAAGCGGCAGGATTTAGCAACAGAGAGAATGTGGGGGCCAAAGGAGAGAGAGGAGTCGAGGGTGACACCAAGGCAGCGAAGTTGGGGGACAGGGGAGATAGAGGTGTTGTCGACAGTGATAGAGAGATCAGAAGGGGGCGGGGTGTGAGACGGAGGAAAGACTATGAGTTCAGTTTTGGCGAGGTTAAGTTTAAGGAATCAAGAGGACATCCAGGAGGAGATGGCAGAGAGGCAGGCGGACACCCTAGAGAGGAGGGAGGGAGAGAGATCAGGAGAGGAGAGGTATAGTTGAGTTAACTTTGAGGACCCATTACATATACAAGATAGTTTCAACTCATCATTGTTCATCATAAAATCAGTCCATTATTAATGAATATTATCAATACAAGCAAAAAAATTATCACAGTTCAATGTATTGAAACAAGAGCAACATAAACATAAGGTACCAAAAACTGTATGAAACCTATAAAAGAAATATAGAGACATAGGGCCTGATTTAAAGTTTGACTCATTTTGTATCACAAACATACATGTAAAACTTTGTTTGCAAAAGATACACTATATGATAAAAGTATTCATACGTTTGCCCATTACACCAACAGGGATGTAATGACATTTTGTTCATATACTTGTACTTTAATATGGAGTTAGTCCCCCTTTTGCAGTGATAACAGCTTCCACTCTTCTTGGAAGACTTTCCACAAGATGTTGGAGTGTTTCTGTGGGAATTTGTGCCCATTCATTCTGTAGAGCATTTATGAAGTCAGACACTGATGTTGGACGAGAAGGCCTGGTTCACAATCTCCATTCCAGTTCATCCCAAAGGTGATGGATGGGGTAGCGGTCAGGGCTCTGTGCAGGCCAGTCAAATTCTTCCACACCGAACTCATCAAACCATGTCTTTGTAGTTCTTGCTTTTTGCACTGGGTCATGTTGGAATAGAAAGGGGCCTTTCCCAAACTGTTGCCACAAAGTTGAAAACATAGCATTGTCCAGAATGATTTGGTATGCTGAATAATTAAGATTGGCCTTCACTGGAGATAAAGGACCTAGCCCAAACCCTGAATAACAGCCCCATACCATTATCCGTCCTCCACCAAACTTCACAGTTGGCAAAGTGCAGTCAGGCAGGTAACATTCTCCCGGCATTCGCCAAACTCAGACTCACCCATCTGATTATCAAACAGAGAAACATGATTCGTCACTCCACAGAACACGTTTCCACTGCTCCACAGTCCAGTGTCGGTGTGCTTAACACCACTCCATCCGACGCTTGGCATTGGTCTTGGTGATATGAGGCTTGCATGCAGCTGCTAAGCCATGGAAACCCATTCCATTAAGCTCCCACCGCATAGTTTTTGTGCTTACATTAATACTAGTGGACGTTTAGAACCCTTGAGCTATGGAATCAGCAGAGCGTTGGTGACTTTTACACACTGTGCGCCTTATTGACCTCACTCTGTCATTTTATGGGGTCTTCACTTCGTGACTGAGATGCTGTTGTTCCTAAACGCTTCCACTTTCTACTAATATCACTTACAGTTGACCATGGAATATGCAGCAGGGATGAAATTTCACTAACCATCTTATTGCAAAGGTGTCATCCTTTCACAGTACTACGTTTTAAGTAGAGATGGTCACTGACCCCCGTGTTTTAGTTTTGGATTCGGTTTTGGATCTGGATTGCCGTCGTGTTTTGGTTTTGGTTTTGGTTTTGTTTTGCTATTTTGTTGTAAATTCAATGTTTTTGGGCCTAAAATAACCAAATTTAGTGCTCCAACTGTTTCATAGATAAGTAATCTAATTGTAGAGGTAATAAATCATCCAAAAAACAGTTTAATTCCTGGTAGGTAGGCCTTCATTTATTCTACACACAAAACAGATTGTCTTCCTCTTCATCTATGCATATTGGCAATGCAGCCATCATCTTTGGATGTATATTACACCCTAAACTTATAGTTCAATATGTAAAGAAATGGAAAAAGGCAGTTTGCTTTCTGTCTCTATAGGCCCCCCTCCACTTGTTTAAAAAACCAAAAATTTCAGCCGTTTTAGACTGTACAATATTAAGAGAAATGGACAAAGCCAGTTTGTTTTCTGTCTCTATAGGCCCCCCTCCACTTGTTTAAAAAACCAAAAATTTCAGCCGTTTTAGACTGTACAATATTAAGAGAAATGGACAAAGCCAGTTTGGGGTCACTCTGTCTATGACACCCTACCCTTAAGGATAAATTGCCCAAACAGCAGCATTTCAAGACGGTACGTGATATGGAAATGCCACAAGTCCCTTTCTTCTTTGGGGGTAGATTGCACCCTACACTTACATAGAAAGTTTTAAAAATATGTTATCGTCATCATCTTCAGCTTCATCCTCTACCTCATCAGTGTGTATGTCATCATCACAGACTATCAATTCATCGCCGCTTGACACCGCCATTAGAGAACAGTCAGTGCTTGGATGTCTTGGATGGTGAAGTTCCCTGCTGTGCTGAACACTCGTTCAGAGTACACACTGGAGGGTGGGCAGCTTAAGTAAAGTTTGTACATAGGTTTCCAAATGGCCTGCTTTTCTTCCCAGTAAGGAAAGGGACTGTCTGACATTTCCATATCAACTACCTCTTGAAAGTAATCCTCCACCATCCTTTGCATGTTTATACTTGTATTGGATGGAGTTATGGGCAAAGTGACACATTTTTTTGAAAAATCCTTCAAACCTGCCCAGATGTTAAATTGTTCTGGTCTGCCCCCTGCGTCTTCCCTGCTTCTTTTTGGGAAATTTAATTTTTTACGAGCAGCAGCAGCTTGAGAAAGTGAAGGAGGACACGTTGTCAAGCCGAGGCCCAGTTCAGCGGCCAACTTACTGAGCAATAGCTCCTTGCAAAAGTTCACATCTTGCTCATTTACAAGTTAAGACTCAATGTAGGTCTTAAACCTTGGATCAAGCACAGTGGCCAAAATGTACTGATCCAAGTTCAAGATCTTAATAACTCGAGGATCATTGTGAAGCGAATGAAGTACTTGATCGTCAAGGCCAACATACTTTGCTGAATTGCTTGATTTCAGCTCCTCCTTCATTTTCTCAAGCTGCTTTTCCAATAATCTAATTAAAGTAATGACTTGGCTTAAACTAGCAGAGTCTGCACTCACCTCACACGTCACAACTTCAAATGGTTTCAGCACCTTGCACAGCACTGAAAGGATTCCCCACTGTACAAGAGTGAAATACATCCCCCCTCCTTTCCCAATGTCATGGCTTGTGCAATGTGCTTGGATGGCTTTGAGCTGTTCCTCCATCCTCTGAAGCATGTACAGGGTGGAATTCCACCTAGTTACCACCTTCTGCTTAAGTTGGTGGCAGGGCAAGTTAAACTGCTCTTGGAGCTGCTGTAATCTCCTACATGCTGTGGCTGAATGCCTGAAATGGCCTGAAATTTTACGAGCCACCGAAAGCATCTCCTGCACCTCACGGTTATTTCGTAGGAAGCTCTGCACCACCAAGTTGATGGTGTGAGCAAAACAGGGAATGTGTTGGAAATCACCCAGCTGTAATGCTCGCACTATATTGCTGGCGTTATGAGAAATGACATACCCTGGGGAGAGTCCAAGTGGTATAAGCCATGTTTCAATCACATCTCTTAGTTTGCGTAACAAATTGTCAGCTGTATGCCTGTTAGTGAAGCCGGTGATACAAAGAGATGCCTGCCTGTGACAAATGTTACGTAGTGGTGTACATGCTGCTGCTGTTCCTGCTGGTGAAGGTGAATGACCAACCCAGTGGGCTGTCACAGTCATATAGTCTTTGGTTTGGCCACTTCCACTTTTCCACATATCTGTGGTTAAGTGCACAATGGGCAGAATGGCATTTTTCAGTGCAATCTCTAAATTTTTACACACTTTTTTGTATAGTTGTGGAATTGCTTTACGGGAGAAATGGAGTCGCGATGTAATTCTGTAACGCGGACACAAAACCTCAATTAACTGTGAAAAACCAGCTGCGTGGAGATCGGACGCAGATCTAACACTAACATTGCAGCCATGGCGTCTGTGATTCGCTTGGCGACTGGGTGACTGCTGTCATATTTGCTTCCCCTCGCAAATGATTGTTTCAAAGGGTCTGGTCTGATTGAAACACCTCAATTCAATAATTAACAGGTGTGGCCAAATACTTTTGTCCATATAGTGTATATTCAACTCAAAACCCAGCAGTATCTCTTTGTCAAGTGTATATTTATTAGGGGTGTGCACCGGCCACTTTTCGTGTTTTGGGTTTTGGGTTCTGATTAGCTTGAGGTTTTTAGGTTCTGATTGGTTTTGCCAAAAAACCCCACTAAAGGCTTTGGTTCTGATTTTGGGTTTTGGGTTCTGATTTTTTTTTAAAAAAGCATAAAAAGTGCAAAAATCCATTTTTTTTTTTATTTTTTTCTACTCCTACACTATTATTAACCTCAATAACATTAATTTCCACTAATTTCCAGTCTATTCTGAACACCTCACACCTCACAATATTGTTTTTAGTCCAAAAGGTTGCACCGAGGTAGCTGGATGTCTAAGCTAAGCGACACAAGTGGGCGGCACAAACACGTGGCCCATCTAGGAGTGGCATTGCAGTGGCAGACAGGATTGCAGTTTGCAAGAGTTTGCTAGAGGTGCAAGATGGAATTGTCCTTGGGCCCTCCCACCCACCCTGATGTTGTTGAAATAGGACATTCGCACTTTAACAAACCAATTATTTCAGCGACAGGGCCTACAAAACTGTGGCTGAAATGATTGGTTTGTTTGGACCTCCACAAAACGAGCTGGCAAAGAAAAAAAAGAGGTACAGGATGGAGTTGTCATTGGGCCCTCCCACCCACCCTTATGTTGTTGAAATAGGATATGCACACTTTAACAAACCAATCATTTCGGCGACAGGGCCTACCAAACTACTGTGGCTGAAATGATTGGTTTGTTTGGGGCCCCACACAAAAAAAGCTAGTCATCTCTCCCTTTACAAACTAAACTGGCTCTACTGAGGCAAGATGTCGTCCTCATCCTCATCCTCTGATTCCTCGCCCCCTTCAGTGTGTACTTCCTCATCCTCACACATTATCAATTCGTCCCCGCTGGACTCCACAATCACAGGTCCCTCTGTAGTCTCTGGAGGCCAGTGCTGGTCTTGATTGAAGAATTGATAATTCATTTTTATGAACATCATCTTCTCAACGTTTTGCGGAAGCAACCTCCTTCGCCGCTCACTGACCAGGTTTCCCGCTGCACTAAAAACTCTTTTGGAGTACACACTGGAGGAGGGACAACTCAGGTAAAATAGAGCCAGTTTGTACAGAGGCTTCCAAACTGCCTTTTTTTCCTGCCAGTAAGAATAAGGTCTGTCTGACATGTCTACTTGGATGGTGTCAGCAAAGTAATCCTCCACCATTTTTTCAATGGTGACAGCATCCAATGCAGTAACAGTAGACATGTCTGCAATGGTTGGCAGGTCCTTCAGTCCCGACCAGATGTTCTCAGCATCCCCGCCAGCGGGTCGTTTATGAAATCTCAGCTGTTTCCTCGCAACCACAGGTGTGGAAGAAAATGAAGTAGGAGCTGTTGGCATGTCACGGTCCTCTTCAGAGGACAATCTCCTGACCAGCAGGTCTTTGCACCGCTGTAGACTTGAGTCCGCCGGAAACAGAGACACCACATACGCTTTAAACCGAGGATCGAGCATGGTGACCAGAATGTATTCCTCTGACTTTAAAAGAGTGACCAGCCTCGGATCCTGGCAAAGCGTACGAAGGGCTTCATCCACAAGAGCTACATGCTTTGTGGAATCGCAATGCTTTAACAGCTCCTCCCTCACTTTCTCCAGCTGCTTCTGTAACAGCCTGATCAGGGGAATCATCTGACTCAGGCTGGCAGTGTCGGAACTGACTTCTCGTGTGGCAAGTTCAAACGGCTGGAGAACCTTGCACAACACGGAAATCAGTCTCCACTGCGCTTAACTCAGGCGCATCCCCACTCCTTTGCCTATGTCGTAGGTGGCTGTGTAGGCTTGAATGGCCTTTTGCTGCTCCTCCATCCTCTGCAGCATATAGAGGGTGGAGTTCCAGCGCATCACAACCTCGTTTGAGGTGATGGCAGGGCAGGTTCAGCCTTTTTTGATGTTGCTCGAGTCTGCGGTAGGCACTGGCAGAATGCCGAAAGTGTCCAGCAATTTTGCGGGCCACCGCAAGCATATCCTGCACACCCCTGTCACTCTTCAGGTAATGCTACACCACCAAATTTATTGTGTGGGCAAAACATGGGACGTGCTGGTTATTGCCCACATGTAATGCCCGCACAATGTTACTGGCGTTGTCTGACACCACAAATCCCCAGGAGAGTCTAAGTGGGGTAAGCCACTGCGAGATTATTACCCTCAGTTTCTCTAAGAGGTTGTCAGCATTGTGCCTCTTATTAAAACCGGTGATACACAACGTTGCCTGCCTTGGAACGAGCAGCCGTTGTGGAGATGCTGCTACTGATGCAGCTGCTGCTGTTGCTGCGGAAGGCGATGCATCTACCCAGTGGGCTGTCACAGTCATATAATCCTTCGTTTGCCCTGAACCACTTGTCCACATGTCCGTGGTTAAGTGGATAGTGGGTACAACCGCATTTTTCAGAGCACTGAGGACACTTTTTCGTACTTCTCTGTACATCCCAGGTATCGCCTGCCTAGTGAAGTGGAATCTCGACGGGATTTGGTACCGGGGACACAATACCTCCATCAACCGTCTAAACCCCACTCCACTGATGGCGGACACCGGATGCACGTCTAACACCAACATAACTGTTACGGCCGCAGTTATCCGCTTTGCCATAGGATGACTACTGTCGTACTTCGTGCTCATGGCAAACAACTGTTGTACGGTCAACTGTTTAGTGAAAGACGTAGCGTTCTTACGACTTCCCCTCTGGGAAGATGACCGATTACCAGCAGCAGCGGCAGTAGTAGGCGTACCGCTACAGGATCCTCCGGAAGAATCCCGGTTTGAAGAGGACTCAGTCATGCCGGTGACATGGCCTGCAGGACTATCTCTGATCGAGATCGTGGAGGAAATTGACGAGGAGGGTGTTGCTGGTGTGGATACAACAGGACCAAGGGATTTAGGTGTACCTGGACTGCTGACGGTCCTACCCACAAGTCCTGAACTAAACACTGAATTATGAAGGTTCTTCAGGTGACGTATAAGGGAGGATGTCCCTAGGTGGCCAAGATCCTTACAACTGCTTATTTGAGCTTTACATAAGGTACATATTGCCATACATTTGTTGTCCGGATTGGGATAGAAATAACTCCAGACCGAAGAGGTGGATTTTTTGGTCTTCTGCCCAGGCATGACGATGGGCTTTTTCATCTAATGGACAACAACTGTTTCCCCCCCTGGTGCCTCATTTAAGATAACCACATCAGCATCCTCCTCGTCAAGTTCCTCCTCAGTGTCAGCTACATCAATATCCTCCTCCCGGTGTACATCATTCAAACCTTCATTAGCCAAATCTGTAACTGGACTGTGGGTGATCCTTCCAGCATATGCAGAGGGCGTGCTGCAAATGGTGGAAGGAGCCACCTCTTCCCGTACAGTGATGGGAAGGTCAGGCTTCGCAACCACCAACACCCTTGAACTCGCCTTGGGGATTTGTGATGCCATCTCTTTAGAAGGCAGAGTTGTTTGCTGTGTTGTTGATGACAGCTTAACTCTCTTAAATTTTTTAGAGGGGGGGAGGAGGAGGGCTTAGATCCTTGGGTGAAGCTGAACCACTAGTCATGAACACAGGCTAGGGCCTAAGCCGTTCCTTGCCACTCCATGTCGTAAATAGCATATTGGCAAGTTTACGTTTCTCCTCAGATGATTTTAATTTTCTTTTTTTGCTAATTTTAGTCAACTTTGGCTTTTTGGATTTTACATGCCCTCTACTAGGAGATTGGGCATTGGCCTTGGCAGACGACGTTGATGGCATTTCATCGTCTATGTCATGACTAGTGGCAGCAGCTTCAGCATTAGGAGGAAGTGGTTCTTGATCTTTCCCTACTTTATCCTCCAAATTTTGGTACTCCATTATAGTTTAATCTCTGGTACTAATATTTCTGGACTGCAGGAACAGTGAACGTAGTTTAATCTCTGGTACTAATATTTCTGGACTGCAGGAACAGTGAACGTATTTATATATTGCAGTACTAATATTTCTGGACTGCAGGAACAGTGAACGTAGTTTAATATTGCAGTACTAATATTTCTGGACTGCAGGAACAGTGAACGTAGTTTAATATTGCAGTACTAATATTTCTGGACTGCAGGAACAGTGAACATATTTATATATTGCAGTACTAATATTTCTGGACTGCAGGAACAGTGAACGTATTTATATATTGCAGTACTAAAATTTCTGGACTGCAGGAACAGTTAACGTATTTATATATTGCAGTACTATTATTTGTGGACTGCAGGAACAATGAACGTAGTTAAATATTGCAGTACGAATATTTCTGGACTGCAGGAACAGTAAACGTATTTATATATTGCAGTACTAATATTTCTGGACTTCAGGAACAGTAAACGTATTTATATATTGCAGTAATAATATTTCTGGACTGCAGGAACAGTGAACGTATTTATATATTGCAGTACTAATATTTCTGGACTGCAGGAACAGTGAACGTATTTATATATTGCAGTACTAATATTTCTGGACTGCAGGAACAGTGAACGTAGTTTAATATTGCAGTACTAATATTTCTGGACTGCAGGAACAGTGAACATATTTATATATTGCAGTACTAATATTTCTGGACTGCAGGAACAGTGAACGTATTTATATATTGCAGTACTAAAATTTCTGGACTGCAGGAACAGTGAACGTATTTATATATTGCAGTACTAATATTTCTGGACTGCAGGAACAGTGAACGTAGTTTAAAATTGCAGTACTAATATTTCTGGACTGCAGGAACAGTGAACGTATTTATATATTGCAGTACTAATATTTCTGGACTGCAGGGACAGTGAGCGTTGCTAAATATTGCAGTACTAATATTTCTGGACTGCAGGAACAGTGAACGTATTTATATTTTGCAGTAGAAATTT
Source organism: Mixophyes fleayi (assembly GCF_038048845.1). Lineage (NCBI taxonomy): Eukaryota > Metazoa > Chordata > Amphibia > Anura > Limnodynastidae > Mixophyes > Mixophyes fleayi. The sequence goes on along the minus strand of NC_134405.1, from coordinate 235,839,286 downwards.
TTTTATACTTTTTTTTATAATTTTTTTTATATTTTTTTAAAATTATTTTTGTAATTTTTAAATAATTTTAAAATAACAATGGATTTAGCAGAACAGAGCACAGGACACAGCACCACTGGACTCAGCAGGACAGAGCACTGGACAAAGCACCACTGGACTCAGCAGGACAGAGCACAGGACAAAGCACCACTGGACTCAGCAGGACAGAGCACAGGACAAAGTAACCACTGGATTCAGCAGGACAGAGTGACAGGACACAGACAGCACCACTAAAAAATCCAACCTCCCTCTTCCCTGATCTGAGCCCGACTGAAGATGGCGGCGGCAAGCAGGGAATTTATACAATCCAAGTCTCGCGAGAATCCAACGGCGGGATTTGGAGTCTCAGCCTCGCTTTCACTGATTCTCCCCGCCGGAAATACCCGAACAGTGCTCGGATCGCCGTCGGATCCGCACTGTTCGGGTGGGCTTGGATTGCGATAATCCGAGCCAGCTCATCTCTAATATTTATGCCCAAGTATAGCATAGAGATATGTCTTAACAGTTTTTGCAATAAATGTGTCGTTTTATCCTTTTCATGCATAATGAGGTGGCATATACACTGTAGAAAATAGTGTCTTGACAGTGTTAATAATAAATGTGATGGTCAAATTTTCTGTATGCAATGTAATCAAATAGCAAAAATGAGCAAATACCCCCACAGTTTGATTTGCTGAAATTAATTCTGATATTGGGCCAATTGCTTTAGAAATCTTACTGTTTGAAATACAATATTTTTTTACAAAGATGTTTGGAGGGTATGGAAAAGTTTTTTTTACAATATTAGTTTTTTTCAGTTTGATATTTCTGAAGTTTGTTTTATTGTATTTCTTGCTTTATAAAAATATTTTAGACACCGGAATTCAAAGAAACACATTTTTCAAACATTTCTCACATCTCTGTCTATGATTAGCATTTCAGTTTATGTCAGCAATCAATAAGAAGAATGACTCTGGACATATGTTTTATTTACAATATTTTTTTAAATAGAGAAAATAAACCCTGTTTATTTAAAGAATTTTTTTAATAAATGAAAATAAGAGAATTAGACTGTTTCATTTGTTTTTCAATCTTGCGTAAGAAGGACACTTGTTTCCCACAATCAATACTTAGAAATGTCACAGAGCAGGAAGAAAAAATCAATAAAAGGCTGTAATTCTGCACTGGCAAATGAAAGAGGAGTAACAACACTGAAGCCTCCAAGTTGTTCTGTGTGCCAAACAGTAAATTTTACTGTGCATATTTAAAGTAATGGACATGTAAAACCATGTCAAGTTCAATGCATTTTGATAGATTAACCCACTTAGATTAAAAATTGTAACCAATGATAAAAGTAACACACTAATAAGATGCTCAGTATTTTTCGCCAATAGTGCCCATGGCATTATATTACTTAGTACATTATGAAAGAGCATATTGACAAATATATGAGTTTTCATACTATGCACATTCTTAACATCACTGGAATGTTATTTATGGCGGGGGGCATATATATATATATATATTTCATGTATATCAGTTCTCATAAATATGTTTAAATATTCAGAAGCACATACTAAAATACAAACAACCTTTATCCTGATGTGTTTTTTCCACATGTGGCTGAATGTCTTGCTGGCTTAGGTATCCAAAGAGCTTGTAGGCACTATCATCATCAACAACATTTAATTATATAGCGCCAGCAAATTCCGTAGCACTTTACAATTGGGAACAAACAGTAATAAAACAATACTGGGAAATACAGACAGACAGAGAGGTAAGAGGGCCCTGCTCGCAAGCTTACAATCTATGGGACAATGGGAGTTTGAGACACAAGGGTAAGTGCTGCATCAGTGTTTAGACACGTGCCTAGCTCTGTTGCTGTGCACTGCATTAAAAGGAAAGTAAACACAGATTAAATAAAAATAAGAATTATAAATACCTAAAATAAATAGATCATCAATACACACTAGTATTTGTTTAAATGGATTTAGTGCACCATCTGTTTTAAAATGTATACCTGGATTTATGTTAATGCCATGTGTGCATCTACAAATGGTGTTTCAGTTTAAGCCATTCAGGCATATGCATAACTGTGAATTGATATGTATGCATATTGAATGCCCAAATCACCTACCAGCCAGAGCAAACAAATAATGCTCCTTTGCTAGCAATAGAATCCATATTCATTGACAGAAAACCAAAACCAGGTGGTACAAATGAAGTTGCCAGAAGACTCCAAGGCAGGAGAAAACTGGATTTTGCTTTGCACATCCTTAACCATACTTACCAACTCTCCCGGAATATCCGAGAGACTCCCGAAATCTGGGTCAGCCACCCGGGCTCCCGGGAGAGAGGGCAATTCTCCCGATTCCCGGGCAGCGGTGGTAAGTGAATGGAGGAGGCGGGCTTAACAGCGTCACGGCCGCGTCATTGTGGCCCCGCCCCCTTGTTTTATTGGACGAAAAGGTTGTGACAACTTCGGGGGTGGGGCTAACGGCACAATTCTTCGAGCCCCGCCCCCACACACCCACCTAACCCGTGGACCTCCCGGAACTTAACCTGCCAATGTTGGCAACTATGTCCTTAACTGTTGGCAAACTACATGCCCTCATCTATTTAATGAAGGACATCAGTACTATGTGTACTATTTTTCATCCATTTGAAAAAATGCTACTGTAAACTAATTATGTCTTTCTTATAGGGATTAATAACCACTATATTTACTTCCATTCAATTTGGATTTGCTAACAGTAAAGAAGTACATATACATAGTATGAGATCGTAAACACGTCTAAATGCCAATGTGTCCATGCTGAGAGTTGTATGGTCCAGCATCTGAACTACAAGTAAATTACAACAACCAAGCTTTTGACAATAACTGATGTGAGTGTAAAGGATGGGTACCGGCCTCTAACCAGTACTACGTTTGCTCTTGTTTGTAATTACTTCCCTTTAAAAAGTTATTACTGTTTAACCATCAGATCTCTTTATTGTTAGCCATATTTATATTTTTTGCATTTTGCAATCTGGGGGTAAATGTATCAAAGTGCGAGTTTGCCAGCGTGTTTAAATCGCGGCAAATTGCGGGTGTTTACCCGCGAGTTTTAAAAAAAAAAATGGAAATGTATCAAGCTGCGATTTTGAGACTCATGTTCAAAATCGCTGGTCATCTCTGGCGATTTTGAGCGATGTAAACACTCACAAGCTTAGCAAACTCTCCTGTGTTTGGCAAACTCGCCTGTGTTGTAACAGTGAGTTGTCAACACATCACTGTTACACTGGCCCTGGTTAAAAGTTAAAGAATAGATAAAATTAAAAAAAAAAAAAAAAAAGCGTGGGGTCCCCCCGCCATTTACGCTTAACCCTAGTGCTGCCTGACTAGTGCTGGTCCCGTGAAAATCGGGGAAAAATTTTGCGTGGGGTTCCCCCGATTTTCACTTTACCAGCACTAGGCAAACCAGCCAGGGTTGGCTGCACTATAGCAGGGGGACGCGCGGCAGGGGTCCCCCTGCCATAATGACTAACCAACCCTAGACGGTTCAGCCCTGGGCTGGATTCCCTAGGGAGTGGGGTCCGCCGAAAAAAACGAGCGGGCCCCCCCCCTAGAAAGAACCAGCCCAGTGCTGATAGCACTAGGGCTCTTCCTACTACCCCTGGGCTGTGGGTAGTAGGGTAATACGGCGAGAAAGTGTTAAAAAAACAAACTGACACCAATTTTTTTTGTGGAACTACAAGTCCCAGCCAGCCAGGTTGCCCTAAAAACTGTGGCCATGCTGTTGCTTGTATAACTACAAGCACCAGCATACCCACGGCAGCCAGGGCATGTTGGCACTTGGAGAACCACAAGTGCCAACATGCCCTGACATCCCTGGCTTGCTGGGACCTGTAGTTCCACAAAAAAAAAAGTTTACAAAACAACAACTCCCTTATAAAAACCACAAACATTTATTAAAAATAAAAACCCCACAATAAATACACTAACCACCCTCTTTTTAACCACATCTATTTAATAAAAAAAAACAAAAAACAAATACTCACCAATGATGTTTTCTTTCTTCATCCAAACTTCAAGGCTTACCCCAGTCCCTTAATATTTATACCTCCAATCTTGCCGGCTTGCCCCAGTCCCAGCCATTTTGTACTTCCAAAAACGATTGAAGAAAAGCAGGAACACTTCGCCCAGAAGGGGCCCATATTTGTAAGATTCCGACTCTGTGTACTTGCTTGAAGAAAAAACTCCTTCCCCACCGCAAACACCTCCTACCTAGTAGGAGGTCCGAATCGCAATGCCCTTACGTTCATTGCGTAAGTTAAAACTACAGTATAATGTGATTTTCCCACGCTTACGCAAGTAACGTAGCTCATTGCGCATGCGCAACGCTACTTGCGTAAGCTGTAATACAGTAAATACAGCTTACGCAAGTAGCATAGCGCATGCGCAATGAGCTACGTTACTTGCGTAAGCTCTAGGTACAGTATTAGGTGATTCCCCCACTAGCGTGGGAAAATCACATTATACTGTAGTTATAGCTTACGTAATGAACGTAAGTTCATTGCGGTTAGGACCTCCTACCTAGGAGGTGTTTTCGGCGCCTCAAGATTTTTTTTATTTTACTACAATCAAGAACATAGAGTCGGGATGTTACAAATATGGGGCCCTTCTGGCCGAAGCCAAGAATATATTCTACAAGCCATCCCGTTTGGAAGTACAAATTTGCTGGGACTGGGGCAAGCATGTACTATTGGAGGTATAAATATTAAGGGACTGGGGCAAGCCTGGACCTTTGGAAGAAGAAAGAAGACATCTTTGGTGAGTATTTGTTTTTTTTTTATTTTTATTAAATAGATGTGGTTAAAATGAGGGTGGTTAGTGTATTTATTGTGGGGTTTTTATTTTTAATAAATAGATGTGGTTTTTAGGAGGGTGTTGTTGTTTTTTTAACATTTTTCTTTGTGGAACTACAGGTCCCAGCAAGCCAGGGATGTCAGGGCATGATGGCACTTGTGGATCTCCAAGTGCCAACATGCCCTGGCTGCCGTGGGTATGCTGGTGCTTGTAGTTATACAAGCAACAGCATGGCCACATTTTTTTGGGCAACCTGGCTGGCTGGAACTTGTAGTTCCACAAAAAAAATTGGTGTGTTTATTTTTTTATACTTTCTCGCCGTATTACCCTACTACCCACAGCCCAGGGGTAGAAGGAAGAGCCCTAATGCTATCAGCACTGGGCTGGTTCTTTCTAGAGGGGGGGGCGCTCATTTTCTTCGGCGGACCCCACTCCCTAGGGAATCCAGCCCAGGGCTTAACAGTCTAGGGTTGGTTAGTCATTATGGCAGGGAGACCCCTGCCGCGCGTCCCCCTGCTATAGTGCCGCCAACCCTGGCTGGTTTGCCTAGTGCTGGTAAAGTGAAAATCGGGGAAACCTCACGCAAAATTTTTCCCCGATTTTCACGGGACCAGCACTAGTCAGGCAGCACTAGGGTTGAGCATTAATAGTGGGGGGACCTCACGCTTTTTTTTAAAAAAAACTTTTATCTATTCTTTAACTTTTTAACACTGCCAGGGCAGTGTAACAGTGATGTGTTGATACAACACGCTGCTATCAAGCAGCGTGTTGTATCTGGCGTGTTTAGAAGCAAACTCTCCTGAGTTTGCTAACTCGCAGCTTCATACATTGGAGACTTGTATAGCTGCAGTGGCAAACAGTGGTGAGTTTGATCTCTGGCGATTTTGCAAGTAGCGATTTTGACAGAAGCAGAACTCTGGCGATTTTGTATGAAAACTCAGCTTCATACATCGGCGAGTTTCAACTCTCCCGAGAAAATCGCTGGAGTTGCAAACTCGCACTTTGATACATTTACCCCCTCCTTGTTGGTCAGATGCAAGTTCTATATTCCTTACGAGGGGGGAGGCTTGTCACCAAAACTTATTTGTACTATTGCCCTTGTGCACATATGAAAAAACACGTTCAGTCACTGTACAGAACAGATTAAAATAATAAAATAGATTTTTCATGCTTATGTTTTGTTTGCAAACATCATGTTTGGAAGATGCTAATGAGAATTTATAATGATGTTATCAGGAAGAGGGTCCTGAGGTGATGGATACACGTGTTAGCCTGAATTAGTGCTGGCCAAGCAGAGGCACAGAGTCTAACAAATTCCCCGGGCTTCACCAAGAACTGCTGCGAGGTGGGATGGGCTTAGAACCCAGGAACCTGCAAATCGATGGAGGATGGGTAATCCAGAAGCAGGTAAGCAAGCCGAGGACTGGTACACTGACGGTTGTGAGGCACAAAATACGTATGCTGAAGGGAAGTCCAATAACAAACCAGGAACTGGTACACAGGCAGTAGTGCTGTACAAAATCAAGATCCCAGAGAGAGTGGTGAAAAACAAGCAAATACTGTTACACAAGGATTTAATAGGCAGAGAAGTAATACAATGGAAAAGCACAGGAAAGCTCAGAATCTGCAGCATAACAGGGAGTCAGACTGGTATGAAAACCTATTTGTTTGACACTGCTAGAGTGTGAGAGTGAGCTTTATATACTCTGCAGTTTTGAGTATGCCACCACCCAGCCACAATCATGTGACCACCCAAATCAGGAAGTGCTGACTTTTACACAGAGGCAGAGGGAATCAGCAGCACAGCAGTGTGGAGCAGGTAAGTTTTATGAGATTACGCCCTCCTCCTAAAAGGCTTATCAGGAAACTTTTTGTGGAAAGTCTTAAATAGCCGAGGAGAGTGTACATCAGTGGCTTTAATCCAAGAGCATTCCTCTGGGCCATAGCCGTTCCAATCGATCAAAAGCTGCAAAGTGCCTCTGGATATGCGAGAATCCAAAATTTGTTTGACCTCGTACTCTTGATGATTTTGGACCAAAATAGGAGGTGGAGGATTATTAGAAGGGGAGAACCGATTGAAACAATAGGTTTCAGGAGGGAAGCATGAAATACGTTGGGAACTTTTTAAGAGGGAAACAGCTGCAACCTAAAAGCCACAGGGTTGATGATTTGTAAAATCTTAAAAGGTCGGTCCAATAAACCAACGGGCTAGCTTCATGCTAAGTACCTATATCCAAAGGTTGCAGGTGGACAACCAGACTTTGTCTCCAGGTCTCCAATTGGGAACAGCACATCTTCTCCTGTTAATGGACCTCTTGTAATGTGTGGAAGATTTGTTTAAACTCTCCTTAACTTAAGCCCAGATGGTTGAAAAATTTTGAAAAAGAGAGTTCACCACTGGTACATCAAAAGATGAACTCTGGGGTAGAGTAGGTAATTTGGGACGGTAGCCATAGGGTACAAAGAAAGAATTGGAGATGGCCTAATAGAAGTGCTTGTTGTGGTCAAACTCCACCCAAGGGAGTAATTCCACTCAGTTGTTCTGAATGACAGTCATTACACTGATGGTAGTAGGCCGAAGAGAAGTTGAGTTTCATGCCAATAAAATCACAAAAGGACCTCCAAAATTTTGATATGAACTGAGTGCCCCGGTCGGATACAATTTCCTGAGGACATCCATGTAAACAGAAGATCTTCCTAATGAAGAAATCAGCTAGGGTGGAGGTCGAGGGAAGGCCGAGGGGTACAAAATGGGCGGCTCTGGAGAAGCGATGACCCTACAATGACCCAGATGACAGAACAGGACTTGAAAGGTGGTAGATCCGTAATGAAGTCCAAGGACTGGCGAAGGAATCAGGGGTTCAAAATGGCGTCAAGGCACCTTGTGTTGAGCACAAGTGGGACATGCAGCAATACATTGCTTTACATCGAGGTGGAGAGATGGCCACCAGTAACTCCCATAGGGTATCTCCCAGATTTTCCCGATGCCAGCATGCCCAGAAAACCAAGAAGAATGGGCTCAACATAATATTTTAGAATGTAATTTGGGAGCAATGAAGATCTTATCCGGGGGGAGGAGGTCGAACTTCCGGGAGTTAAGACCACCACACTTTTAGGGTACAAAATAAAGTTATTCGATTCAGGGAGTTCTGTGTCAGACGGGTCGAAGGAGCGGGAGAGAGCATCTGCTTTCTTGTTTTTTGAACCTGGGCGATAGGTGAGAATGAAGTTCAAGCGGTAGAAAAACAGGGACCATCTTGCCTGGTGGGTATTCAAACACTGCGCAGATTGTTAATACAAGAGATTCTTGTGATCAGTTTAAATAGATACCGGAAACAATGACCCTTCAAAAAAATGTATCCACTAGGAAAGAGCCAATTTGATTGCTAAAAGCTCTTTATCTCCTATGCCATAATTCTTTTTTGCAGGCAGAAATTTATGAGAGAAAAAGTTCCCTAAGAAGAGGCATCCAATTCAAGAAGGAAGGGATGCTGACAATTGGGTTGCGGTAGAGTAGAAGGAGTAGAAGAAAATGCCTCCTTGAGGGAATTAACGGTTTGCATGGCCTTCTTTGGCCATTCGTTGGCATTCGAAGTTCTTCAGGTTAGCAAGGTGATAGGTGCGACCAGATTAGAATAGATGATAGATAAATTGGCGATAATAGTTTGAAAAGCCTAAAAATCACTGGGTAGCCTTAAGAACTGAAGGCTGAGGCCAGTCATAAATAGATTTGAGTTTGGTACAACCGAGTCCGGTACCAGTGATAATGTAACCCAAGAAGGGCAATTGGGACTGTTCAAAAAGTCACTTTTCAAATTTTCAGAACAAGTGGTTGAATCTGAGTCGAGTAAGGACCTCTACATATGCCTCCAATGAGACTGGAGATCCCGTGAAAAGATAAGAAAATCATCTAGGTACACCACAACATATTGATAAAGAAGGTCCCGAAAATTTTTGTTAATTAAACTCTGGAACACTGCGGGAGTGTTACAAAGGCAGAACGGCATGACTAAATACTCAAAATGGCCATTTCTGGTGTTAAAGGCTGTTTTCCTCCCCCTCCTTTATTTGGATGAGATTGTATGCACACTGAACGTCCAATTTGTAAAAGATGGTGGAGCCCTTGATATGATCGAAAAGTTCAGTGATTAAGGGTATTGGATATCAATTCTTCACCATGATAGCGTTCAAGCCCCGACAGCCGATGCACAGACCCAGGCCGCCATCCTTCTTCACAAAGAAAAAGCCAGCACCAGCCGGTGATAAAGACCTCCAGATGAATCTACGTTCCAGATTTGCTTGAATGTATGCTGTCATGGCATTGATTTCCGGGATGGAAAGCAGGTACACATGACCCTGAGGAGATTTACCAGGTAGGAGTTCAATTCCACAAACCCAAACTTGATGTGGAGGCAGTGCTTTAGCCGATTGCTCGCAGAATACTGCGGAGTGGGCCAGATACCGGGAAGGTAGAGATATTTCTGGAGCAAGGCTGGACTTAGATAGATGGAGAGGAGGGACCACTCTTTGTATACAGTGAGAGTGGCAATAGATACCCTAGGAGATTATCTGAGAATCAAGCCAATCTAATAAAGAGGAATGCAGGCAAAGCCACGGAAGCCCTAATACCAACAGATTGATGGCCCTGGAAATGACAAGAAAAGAAATGTCCTCCTTATGAAGGGATCCAATTTGCATGGTTATGGGAACAGTCGAACACAAATGACACCACCAGAAATTCTAGTTCCCTCAATGGTGGTAAGGTGGAGAGGGTGTTTCAGGGGTATAGTGAGAAGAGACAGACGGGCAGCCATGGAAGCAGATATAAAGTTACCTGCTACACCCGAGTCTACAAATGCGGACAGTGTGACTGCCTTAAGACCATGAATGAGGAGAACTGAGAAGGCAAAGATATAATTACATGGAGAAGCCGGAGAGGAAGAAAAGGAGCCTAACGAGACCTCTCCCAAATTTGTTAGGCACTGTTGTTTCCGGTTTTTTTAGAACAAGTACTCAGAATATGACCAGGGTCACCGCAGAACAGATAGAGCTAGTTCTTGAATCTTCTCTTTTTCTCCTCACTGGAGAGATGGGAACGGCATACCTGCATCGGTTACTCTTGCGAGGAGATGGGAGTCAGGAAGTTGGGAGCAAGGCAGAAGTTGGAGTTGGCTGTGTCTTCTCTAACGTCCATTTTTTAAAGCGGAGATCTACCTTGTTGCATAAGGAGATAAGTTAATCTAGAGAAGAGGGAGGTTTCCGGGAGATCAGTTCATCTTTAATCCTGACAGAATGTTACAATCAAAGCTTCATCATTCCAACGTAGTTCAGAAGCGAAGGTTCTAAACTGAATAGAGTACTGACCAACAGACTGCGAGCCCTGGTGAACCGCAAAGCCAGTTCTGCTTACCAAAAGTGGCCCACTTTTAAAAACTCTACCAGGTTCATTGAAGATCCTTGCAAAGGAAAAAGGGAAAAAAATGATAACGCTGATTGCTATGTATCCCAAAAAAATATGAGAAGGCAGGTGATTCAAATTCCTGCAGCTGCAGAGAACCTGCATAGAACCAAGACCAAAAAAAGCAGCGCTGAGAACCGGATCACCTGCTTCTAATTGATGGATCCACAAAATCACATATAGAAAACACAATTTATTAAAACACAATGTATACATATAATTAAGAGAATAAAAAGTATATGAAAAATAAATAAAAAACAGCTGTGTAGTAAAATCAGTGCATTTAACTATGAGTGATGATATCGGACACAATAGAATAACATATAGAGTCAATGGTCCATATAATAGATACTTCTCAATCCTAGAGGATTCCACCCTAGACATATATTAGTACAAGTTTTGTGACAGCATTATACATACCTCCCACCTTTTGGTTGTCCCAGATTACATTATGTGCACTGCATGGTGGCGCATGGACAACAAGGAGGTTCTATAAGGGGACATGTTCATTACACGATTGTGAGCACTCATGACCCCCCGGGGGTGTGCCCAGTGCTTTGGAAGTGGTGGGATGCCCCCAGCACCTCCAATGCTGTGTGGACCTGACCCTGTTTCGTATGGAATTGAAGCGGCACCCATCATCGCCCAACTGTCCTGGAAATGGGACAAAAGTTCTGATCTGCGGGACAGTGACACAATCACCTCAAATTGGGACAGTTGAGAGGTATGAATTACATGCTGGATAATCAGTATGGGAGTACACAGAAACAGTGAAGAATCCCCTTCATTTTTCACCAATGTCTGTTCCTATGGCAATTAATTCACAAATCGCATCTCTCTATTTCTTATTCTCTATGAGATGAAGAAAGTTGGAAGCTGAAAAGGTCATGTCTGTTGCATTTAACAACAAAGAAGACTTTGAAGGCAATAACAAATCTGTTCATTTTCATTTTTTCCATATAAAAGCTCATGAAATTTCAAAACTTCAGGGACTTATAGTCTGACCTGAGAAACAAGATAGAAAGAAGAGCATGCACAGAAATTCTCGGAAATGCTAATTTACCAACACAGGGGTCTATTTAATAAGCAGTGAAGAGCCAGAATGCCGGCCTAAACATCAGCAAAAGAGTCTTTCATCCAATTTTGCTATTTAACAATCGGTTAACATGGCCTTAACCTCATTACCAGATCTTACCACTGTCCCCATAGACCTCTACAGGAACAGCAGCACTAGTAAATTTATTAACCTAACACCATATCGGGATGGTGTTAATAGTTGTTTACAATGGGATCCAGCTGAAGCCTCGCCAGCTTCGCTGGATTCCTCACTTGTGAAAGTGCTGTAGCACTTCCTCCATTTGGCTGCAGCATTAGGATTTCGATGACCAGTAAAAATGCTACATGGAGGAGGGCGTCTACTTATGTCTAATATTATCATTATTATTATTATCGTTAATCTGTAATGCCCCGCAGTGATGCACAGTGGTGGACAGTGAACAGCATACAAAAAAAACAATGAGAGAACAGCATACAAAAAAACAAGTGTGATGAAGGGCAGCAACAAGCAAGCAGATGTGAAATAAGGATGGAGAGGGTCCTGCTTCTGATAGCTTATAGTGTATTAACGATGAGGTTACAGTCGAGACACAAGCGGGTTAGAGTTTGGGGCTACAGATAATTTTTATTAGATTAATAATTTCTCTCAAAAAGTGGTTCAGTAGTTGCTACCTAAATACTTATAAGATTAGGCAGCATGGTGCCTTAGTGGTTAGCACCTCTGCCTCACAGCACTGAGGTCACGAGTTTTCTGACCAAGGCTTTATCTGTGTGGAGTTTGTATGTTCTCCCTGTTTTGGGTGGGTTTCCTCCATCTGCATGGGTTTCCTCCCACACTCCAAAAAGATTCTAGTAGTGGCTGCTATCAAATTGACACTAGTGTGTGTGTTAGGGAATGTAGACTAAAAGCTCCAATGGGGCAGGGACTGTTTCAGTGAAAAAAATATCCTCTGTACAGCTCTGCGGAATCAGGGACGCTATAAATGATAATGATGAGGAAGATTCCATCAATCCCCTATACCAAAGAACTGCAAAGACAAATGAGGAATAAATAGTGTGCTATTATCTATTCTACATTTTTCCTTTTAATTTACAAGATCATTGTGTAAACATGTCTATGTTGTGGAATATAATTATCTATTACTGTATGTGTGTGTGCTGTATAAAATACATTATTCTCAGCTGTACGGCAGGTCCTTCTATCATTATGTATTGGTGTGTCCTGCTTATCCCAGTCTTATTCTGGTTACAGTAGAAATATGTAAGCCATGATGATAAGGTTTGCTAGCATTTGGCAGATTAAGCTGCGAGTTGTAGTACCAAGACAGGTGTAGAGACAGAGGTCTAGTCCTGAAACAGAAAAACAAATTAGGTTCTATTTATTAAAACCTGGCAATAGAGCTCATTTTCCCCTATCACCAAAATGTATCAATAACATACCGCTGAGACAGATAAGCGATACTCAGCTGCCTCGGCTATACTAATCCGGATCATTAAGAGTTAACATCAGCAGGGCATTCTCAAGAGATATGCGCATGTGTGACCACACTAGCCAGAACACGCATGCACAATGGAATGGAAAGCCCAGTGTTGGGTTTCGGATTCACAAAAAGAAATAAAAAAAACAATTAATTTAATTTTAAAAAATACTAGTCATTGAAAAAATGCTTTATTCTCAGAATAAAGCATTTTTTTATTGATTTTCTTCTTTTATTCCATCCTGAGAAGAAGGATTGCAGCAGTATTTGTACTGCCCAGAAGCGGAACTAGCGAGCTGTGTGGGCCCGGTGCAGGGAAGCAGAGAGGAAGGTACCCATGTCCACAGCTCGCTAGTTCTGACCCTCTGCATCTGCCGCGGAGCAGGCCCCATTCTTCATGGGCCCCAATGCACCACACCTGCCGCACCAATAATAGGTCTGCCACTGGCTCTGCCGCAATCCCATACTTGCCTACCCTACCAGAATTTCCGGGAGGATCACAAATTTCAGAGAGACCTCCCAGACTCCAGGAAGAGTAGGCATCCTATCACAGGGTTGTGAGAGCATGGCTTAATGATGTGAATTTGTGCTGTTAAGTCCCGCCCCTGCTAGGAAATTCCGTTAATTTGGCAATTTACGAGCAGGAGGCAAGTCATGGTGATGCAATGCTGCCACCATGCCCCCAAATACACCTGTCACATGGTGCAAAAGTCGTCAAGTATGCGCAATCCTGGTTAAACTTTACATACTTTGCATGGGGAAGCTCTTGTCTGAAACACCCAGCAAATCTTTTCAAAAACAGGGAACCCTTGATGTATAGGACAAGACTATCTCCAAAGAAAACACCTGTATTTGCTGGATATAGGGATTTTTGCCATATAATAAATAATTACTGCCATATTTATCAGATGTTGCAGGAACAGAGGAAGCTGGATATGTCTTTCAACATCACATTCGGTGCTTTAGAGAAACTATCAGCACTGTAATTTACAGCTCTGCAGCACAGACAGCTAGACAAGTTTTTTGGTTGCTGCAGCTTTGTTCACAATAATCAATCACTGGAGACTGCATCGGAATGAAGTCAATGCAGTGTGTTCATTGTCCTTTATTAAACTAAACTCAGAAAGAGTACCTAAGTCACAGTGCCTGCAAATTCTTTAATATAGCTTATGTGGGACATATTCTCCGCTCTGGACTTAAAAAAAATAAAAACAACTTCATGCTACATTTACAGCAACCTGATCTCTATTAAGACAATCATAGTAAGAAAGTTTAAAATCAAATATTTTGCTATTCAAACAAACTGATGGAGGTGATGACAACTAATTACCAATAACAGCCACTTTGCTAGGTCAATCTCTGCTGAAATGCGTGAGCTGTCTAGCCGGATTGCCCATGTGCAGTGAAACTGAAAGCCCAATGTTTCAGTTCCACTTGGAATATGCAAGTTTGAAAAAAAACTCTATAAACATACAGAATAAAGTATTTTCTTCTTATTTTTTTATGATTCTCTTCTGTTATCACCATCTTGAGATGAGGTTAACAGAACAAGGGGTCTATTTATTATTGGGTGACGACAACCATCAATATGTATCGCTGCAAGCCACTATTTCACCTGCTGGAACTACTCTTAGAGCCCCGCCGAAGATCACCTACTCCACAAATATTGTTTCTTATATACCAGCAGCAAATAGAGGAAGTACTATGGGCAGCTAACATCAGCACATGCGCATATCACTTTGACCATTGAGGGATTCAGTCATACTTACCAACTCTTCACTCTTCCCTGTTAGGATCGCAACTATTGATAAACCTATAGAACTGAAATAGAAGAGGTCTTTTCATATAGAACTTTATACATTCGCCAGTACTCGGATGCCCCCAGTACTTATCTCTATGGTAGTAGAGGAGTATCAGGATAACCGCAGCACTAGATAGTGTAACTTTAAGACTGGAGGCAGAGGCCAAGGCCAGGTCTGGGTAGCGGGTCCATAACCAGAAGAAGGGTCAGGATACAGGCCGGAGATCAGGGCTGGCAGCAATCAAACAGGTCCAAAGTCAAGCGAAGGTCAAGGTCACAAGCAGAGAAGGCAAACAGGCAAAACAGACAAGTTCCAAAAGTTCAGGCAAGGTCACAGCAGAAAACCAATCAGGAATGTCAGGAGACAAGCAGGTCAGCAACACGCAGGCAGTGAACGCTATCACCGGCAGGGAGGCTAAGCCCTCCCTGTCTTAAATACATGGAAGGGCCAATCACAGAGAGGGAAGCTCAGCTGGAGAAATTAGCCCCAGCAGGAATATGATTAATTAAATGAAGTGGCACACGCGTCCGGCTGCCCAGCTGGCAAAGAGCGCCCCGGTCGTTGCCCTGGTGACGTCCCAGTTGTCTTGACGATGGCTGGAATGCAGCCAGGGAGCAGGAGGGAATTGCGTCAGCTCGACTCATGACAGTATCCCCCCTTGAGAAGGGGTCAAGGAACCCCAACATACAGGTTTTCCAGGGAATTCTTTGAGAAGTTTAACAGTGTGCCTACTTTGTCTCTTACTTTGAAAGAACAGTTCCTGCGATGGCGATCCTCAAAAAAGTTTGATCGAAAAGAGGCTTGGAGCAAAGTGGAGTGGACCTTTTTCTAGATTGTTCTTAGGCGGGAGGCTGTAGGTGATATAACAGAAAGGTCAGAAGGAGAAATGGAGGATAGAGAGTTAGCCCTTGGATGGAAGCCATAATTACAAAAGAATGGAGACATGCGGGTGAAGGAATGGCAAGAATTATTACAAGCAAATTTGGCCCAAGGGAGCAAGGAAGCACAAATTTCATGAAACTTGGAGATATATAACTGAAGGAATTGTTCCAACGACTCTATCTGCCCATTAGACTGTGGATGGTATGCAGATAATAATCGGATGTTGATGCCAAGGAATGTACAGAAAGATCTTCAAAACTGGGCGACAAATTGTGAGCCACGGTCAGAAACAATGTCTTCAGGCAGGCCATGGAGGCGAAAGATATGCCGGACAAATAAAAAACAAGGCTTGAGTGATGCGCAGTTTGGCCAAGGGAACAAAATGTGCCATTTTGCTGAACCTATCCACCACCACCCAGATGGTGGTGTTTACAGATGACCAAGGTAAGTCTAAAACAAAGACAAGAGATGTGACCAAGGTTTAGTTGGACTAGGCAGAGGCATAAGTTGATCCGGAGAAAAACTTCTGACGGATTTATTTGTGGCACAACCTTCACTGGAGAGAACAAGATCTTTGACATTGGAGGACAAGGAAGGCCACCAGACAGTACGAGAAAGAATTTCAGTAGTTTTGGTAATTCCTGGATGTCCAGCAGTTTTAATTTCAAGGGCTTCAGACAATATCACTTTTCTGAGATGGACTGGCACAAACAATCAGTCTTTAGGGGTCTCCAGAGGTGCCACTTTTTGAAAATGTTGAAGATTTTCCCCAAGGTTTTGGGTTAATCCGGCATGAATTGAAGTAGGAGGAATGATGGAAAGAGATTCCGCTGATGGGGAATGACAGGAGACGAAACTCCGGGAAAGCACATCGGCCTTCACGTTTTTAGAACCTGGTCTATAGGAAATTATAAACCTCAAGCAAGTATAAAACAAAGCCCAACGAGCCTGTCTGGAATTCAGACGTCTAGCAGACTCAATGAACAACAAATTCTTGTGATCTGTAATGACAGAAACAGTGTGCACTACCCCTTCTAGCCAATGTCGCCATTCTTCAAATGCCCATGGCTAAGAGTTCATGGTTGTCCACGTCATATTTAGCCTCAGCAGCAGAGAATTAGGCACATGGATGCAGTTTATGGTCACAATGGTTTTTCTGAGACAATATGGCTCCCGCACCTACATTGGAGGCATCTACCTCCACTACAAAAGGTAGATCCGGATTAGGGTGTCTCAGGATAGAAGCAGAAATGAATGCAGCTTTCAGAGCCTCGAAGGGGCTAATTGCATCTGAAGTCCAATTAATGGTATCAGCTCCCTTGCAAGTTAAGGCAGTTATTGGGGCTACCAAATCTGAGAAGTTATGAATAAATCTCTGATAATAATTTGCATAACATGCAGGATAACCCCACCCTTTCAAGCACCTGTTATGGCCTATAAATTGATTTGAGCAGCTTCCACTTTTGTATTTGTCTGAGAGGCATGTTGGTGTCAGTAGCTGAGAGGGGGTACTGGCACTGAATTGCTGTTTGGAGGCTTCTGGGGTACCTCTTTGGTAAGTTGGCTCTCAATTTAAAAACACATATGTATGGCCCAAATATATAGGACTCTCATTGTTTAGAGTAGGACCATCCTATTAGCAAAAGCGCCCTGGCGTGGCGGATGGCTTAAACATACATTTGCAAGTGTGTGCAACAAAGACTTTTGCATTTTTATCTACAGTAGAAATGGCAGATCTGTTGCTGGCTATAGCAGTGTGCTGGGGGAAAAAATGTTGTGTGTATGTTCCTTGCAGGATAACCCCACCCTTTCAAGCACCTGTTATGGCCTATAAATTGATTTGAGCAGCTTCCACTTTTGTTTTTGTAATAATTTGCAAAGCACAGAAATCGTTGCACGGCCTTAAGATTGTTTGGCTGCACCCAATCCAATATTGCCTGAACCTTACTAGGATCCATGGAGAACCCAGAGGAGGAAATCACATATCCGAGAAACTACACCTTTTGGACTTCAAAGACGCATTTTTCCATTTTAACAAAACGTTGGTGTTCAATGAGTTTTAAGAGAACTTGCTTGACATGGAGACGATGCTGCTTGAGGGACTGGGAATAGATTAGGATATCATCCAGGTATACTACAACAAAATGACCCAGAAATTCATGGAGGACATCATTGACAAGGTCTTGGAAAACCATGGGAGCATTACATAGACCAAATGACATTACTAAATATTCATAATGGCCTGAGTGAGTGTCAAATGCAGTCTTCCATTCGTCACCTATTTGAATGCGTACATGGTTACATGTCCCGCGTAGATCAATTTTAGAAAATACATTGGCACCCAGAACTGATCCAAGAGAACAGATGTGAGCGGAAGCGGATAGGTGTTCTTTATGGTGATTTTATTCAGGCCGCGAAAGTCTTTGCAAGGCCGAAGTGTTCTGTCTTTCTTGAAGACAAAGAAGAATTCAGCTCCTAAAGGGGACTTAGAAGGTCTGATAAAACCCTACTGAAGGTTCTCCTTTACATAATCTTCCATGACCTTGGTTTCAGTTATAGAGAGCGAATACAGATTTCCCTTGCGTAGTTTGCAGCCAGAGACTAAATCTATGCCACAATCGTAGTTGCAATGAGGAGGCAACGTATCAGCAGCTCTTTTGGAAAAAACATCCCAGAAGTCATGATATGGCAGAGGTAACTGGTTCGGCAGGGGTTGGATCAGCAGAAAGGGCAGAGACAAACAGGATGATGAACAAGTAGAAGCCCACTGAACCATCTCTTCTTTGCTCCAATTGATGACTGGATTATGAAGTTGTTGCCAGGGGTGCCCCTAGATTAAAGGAACAGAAGGACACTTGATTAGGTTGAAAGACAATAATCAGAATGCAGGGCCCCTACAGTGAGTTGCAAAGGAGGCATTTGAGAGCAAATCTTGCCATCAGATAATGGACCACCATCAAGCCTGCATACAATAATGACTGGATCAACCTCCATAGGAGTAATTCCCATGGAGCTGGCAAATTCAATGTCCAAAAAGTTCCCAGCTGCAGCACTGTCCAAGAAGGCAGAGATGGAGATAGGGTGTGCACCCAAGGAAATTGAAGCTGGAACCAAAAGAGCATTTGTGGAAGATATAATCTGCAGACCTAAATGAACCTCTTCCACGTCCTCTAGGTCTGTCCTTTTCCTGGCATGTTATGACAGGAGCGGAGAAGGTGGCCTTTGTTGCCACAATATAAACAAAGGCCCAATGTACGTCTCCTTGTTCTCTCTCCTCCACAGAGAGACGATAAGCCCCAAACTGCATAGGCTCCGTAGGTTCCATTGTAGGAGAGAAAAGAGGTGTATCATATGAAGGAGCTTCTTTCTCAACTCTTCTATCCTTGATACGTTGATCAATTTTGATAGCCAGTTGCATAAGTCCTTCCAGGGAAGTGGGTGAAGGATATTGAACCAGAGAGTCCTTAATTTGACCGGACAAGCCTATGCGGAACTGACTGTGTCATTCCACTTCGTTGTCAGTGGACCACTGCCGAAACTCAGCTTCAAGGATCTCAGGTGGGACTCAGCAGAAGCCACACAGTCCGGGTCATTATACAAAAGACCTAATGCATTAAAAAACGCATTCACTGACTGTGAGGTGGGGCTATCAGAAGGGAAGTTAAAGGCCCTGGTTTGAGGGTCTCCTTGAAAGAGTGAAATAACTTTTCCTACTCTCTGTTGCTCAGAGCCGGAAGAGCGTGGCTGCAGGCAAAAATATAACTTGCAAATCTCTTTGAAATTGCGGAACAAGGCTCTATCCCGAGAAAAACGATACAGCAGATTTAGCTTGGGCTCAAAGTGCCCCAGTGGCCTGTGAGGTTCTGGAGACTTCCATCTGGGACAGAGTCTGGATTTGACCAACCAACACCTGTGCTGGAGTAGGATTAATCCCACTCTCAACCCTCACATTAAAATGTTATGATCGCAGCTATTGATAAGCCTTTAGAACAGAAGTAGAAGAGGTCTTCACCTATAGCAGCCGCCTTTCCCACAGAACTTTCTACGTTCGCCAGTACTTGAATATCCCCAGCACTTATCTCTATGGTAGTAGAGGATTATCAGGATAACCACAGCGCTGGATAGGGTAACTGGAAGACTGGAGGCAGAGGCCAAGGCCAGGCCTAGGTAGCGGGTTCGTAGCCAGGTGAAGGTTCAGGGTACAAGCCGGAAGTCAGGGCTGGCAGCAATAAAACAGGTCCAAAGTCAAGCAAAGGTCACAGGCAGAGAAGCGATATCCAATACCCAGGCAAAAGGTAAGAGCAACAGGCAAACAGATAAGGTCCAAAAATTCAGGCAAGGTCAAAACAGAAAATCAATCAGGAATGTCAGGAGACAAGCAGGTCAGCAACACATAGGCAGTGAACGCTATAACCCGGCAGGGAGGCCAAGCCCTCCCTGCCTTAAATACATGGAAGGGCCAATCTCAGCAGGAGTATGATTAAATGAAGTTGCGCACGCACCCGGCTGCCCAGCTGACTGAGTCACGGAGGTGAAGTGAAGAGCATACCGGCCGTCGCCATGGTGACGGCCAGGACGAGAGCTGGAACTGATCTCCTGGTCATCATGAAGACGACCGGGACACAGCCAGGGAGCAGGAGTGAGACATGACGACTTGGCACCGCCACAGCTCGTGACATTCCCTCCAGGAGAGGATGTGAAGTGAGAGGACGGAAGGAGGCAGGAGAATGGCCTGCTCTCCCGGGAGTCTGAGAGACCTACCCAGTAATTGGGAGTCTCCCGGACATACCAGGAGAGCTGGCAAGTATGAATTCAGTAAAACCAGACAGTCTTCCGTTGGATCCCATTGTAAGTCAACTAATGCCATGAGCAGCTGAAAAAACGGCCATATGAATTTTCTACCGATGATAAATATACCCCGATGTTTGTTTCAGAGCAGCCTGTGCAATGTATTGGACAAAATTTCCGTAAAATACTTTCCTATATAATGTGCAATAGTAATGTGCAAAAGGCGTCCCAGTGAAAATATAAGATGACCCATGACTATCGGCACCTCCTGAGTACCAACAAGATGCAAGTGCTTTTGCTGTGAGAAAAATGCTTTGCAACCCCCTACTAAACAGAAAACGCTTTCCCCTCCACGCACCTTTTCATTCCCCTGAATCTCATTAAGTAATCTAATCCCACAAAACAAATTTTCGTCTTTGCATGTGGATGTATAATTTCTCCCTCTAGCCCACATTCAGCAAGAAACATCCGCGATCCATTTTGTTCCTTCTATCAGATTATGCCAAATTTTCACCCCCAAAGATCTGTCCCCACAAATTCAAGTGCTTCCTTGTGAAACTAGGCTTTAGAACTAAAAACTACATATTTTTTACTTCAGTAATAACTTTCAAAATGTAGTATTTATACCGATAACAATTACCATTGTTTTTGCACTGCTTTAGATTTTAATGTGTTTTATACTGTCATCCTTGGTGAGACAGATTTTACTAGAATTTGTTTTTACCTTGGCAGACTAGCTGTGTGGACCAGTTGAATCACGCATGGGTATAAGTTTTTGGACCTATTCCAAATCCCAGAATTGTCCTTGTAAACAATATATCTCATGCAAGACATCTTTTGTAATGATTTGGAGGAACAGATATGTTCTGTTAGAGGGAATAAATAATAATAATAATAAGTAAACAGTTCTTTTAATCCTTACAAACTACAAACCATTACATTTTTTTGTATATATTATATATATCTGAAAATGACAAAAAAAGAAAATGAGAAATGAAAGGTTTTATATATATATATATATATATATATATATATATATATATATATATATATGTATATATATATATATATATATATCTATCTAATATATAAAAGCCTAGCGGCGTGTGTTAGTGTGTGTGTGTGTGTGTGTGTGGAAAAAACTACCGGGTGACAGAGTGCTCAAGCTGCAGCGCCACCTGCTTGGGCGGAGTTATATACTACACTGACCTACTAAATTCTTAGCATTATCTAATCTACTATATAAAAGCCTAGCGGCGTGTGTTAGTGTGTGTGTGTGTGTGTGTGTGTGTGTGTGTGTGTGTGTATGTGTGTGTGTGTGTGTTTGTGGAAAAAACTATTTTTTCAGAAAGGGCTCATCCAATTGACCTGAAATTTGGTATACTGACACTATTTGACAAAAAAATTATAATAGTGAAGTCAGTTAACTTCCATCATCCCCCCTTCCCCCCGTGGGAGGGGTTGTAAAGGCTAAATTTACGAGTTGAGGGCTCAAACTCATTTTCGTGAGGTAATTTTACCTCATGAACACACATGCTGTGTTAGTGTGTGTGTGGAAAAAAACTACCGGGTGACAGAGTGCTCAAGCTGCAGCGCCACCTGCTGGGAGGAGTTATATACTACACTGACCTACTAAATTCTTAGCATTATCTAATATATAAAAGCCTAGCGGCGTGTGTGTGTATGGCGATGAAGATGACAAGAACCTTTTTAACACCTTAAGTAGCTTGATTTGACTAGAATGCATGAGTATCATGCACGGGTTAACATATATATATATATATATATATATATATATATATATATATATTATATATATATATAAATTTAGCTGCAGATCCTTTAAATCCTGTAAATTGCAAGGTGGGGCCTCCATGTTTTTCCAGCACATCCCACAGATGCTCAATTGGATTGAGACCTGGGAAGTTTTGAGGCCAAGTCAACACCTTGAACTGTTTGTCATCTTCCTCAAACCATTCCTGAACAATTTTGCAGTGTGTTAGGGCACATTAACCTGCTGAAAGAGGCCCCTACTATCAGGGAATACTATTGCCATGAGTGTGCTTGGTCTGCAACAATGTTTAGGTAGGTGGTACGTGTCAAAGTAACATCCACATGAATGCCAGGACCCAAGGTTTCCCAGCAGAACATTGCCCAGAGCAGCACCCTGCCTCTGCCGGCTTGCCTTCCTCCCATAGTGCAGCCTGGTGCCATCTCTTTCCCAGGTAAACAACACACATGCACCTGACTATCCACATGATGCAAAAGAAAATGTGATTCATCAGAGGAGGCTACCTTCTTCCTTTGCTCCATGGTCCAGTTCTGGTACTCAAGTGCCCATTGTAGGTTCTTTTGGCGGTGGACAGTGGTCAACATGGACACTCTGATCGTTCTGTGGCTACACAACCCCATACGCAGCAAGCTGCGATGCACTGTTTGTTCTGACACCTTTCTATCATAGCCAGCATTAACTTTATCAGTAATTTGCACTACAGTAGCTCTTCAGTGGGATTGGACCAGACGGGCTAGCCTTCGCTCCCCACACACATCAATGAGCTTTGGGAGTCCATGATCCTGTTGCAGGTTCACTGGTTGTCCTTCCTTCCTTGACCACTTTTGGTAGGTACTAACCACTGAATGCTGGGAACACCCCGCAAGACCTGCCATTTTGGAGATGCTCTGACCCAGTCATCTAGTCATTACAATTTGGCCTTTGTCTCTAAGTCGCTTAGATCCTTATGCATGCCCATTTTCCCTGTTTCCAACACATCAAGGTGACTGTCCAATTGTTGTCTAATATATTCTGCCCCTGGACAGGTGCCGTTGTAACAAGATGTTGTGGCTGATCGGTGTGTGTGTATATGTCTGTTTTTGCTTATATGTAAGTCCCATAACTCTTGCACCCCATTTTCTACATTCTTTACATTTATTAATTCCAACTTGAGTCAGGTGAGCTCCAGGTGTCCCATGGCTGCAAGTGCTTGGGAAAGCCTTACCTTTAAAAGCTGTGTGCAGGTAAGCCTTAAGCCCAGATAAAATAGCATAGCATAGCATTTGATCATGTTAGGACTGGCCAGAATGGGAAGACTTTGGCGTCAGTTGGTCAGCTTAACATACATTGAACTAACATTCCCTGTTTTTAATATAGAACAGTACTTGGTATAGCATTAATTATGTGTTTGGAGAGTGCAGAGTATCCCTGTTTTCATATATATATATATATCTATATATATATATATATCTATATATATATATATATATATATATATATAAAAATGTATAAAGCAGGTGATTTTTACTTAGTGCACCTTAGTGTAAATGATTGACATGAGGGGGCAGCATTCAACAGCTTCACAGTTAAGATGTTGGCTGCTTCTCCTCCTTGTTAATAGCCTGCATGCAATGTGAGGGCTCTGCAAGGAAAATAAAATCACAGAGAGTGACATTATTTCATTTATTCAGTGTTTTAGGTGCCCCATAACCCTTGGCACCTTCGGCAACCACCCAGTCAAGTAATTATTACTGGTAGAGAATGCTGGAGGGAGTTGCTTAACAACCATAGTAGAGGCTGTGTACGTGTTCAGTAAAATATTCACAAATGTTCAAAAAATTAAATCATACAATACCTTCTATGCTGGTTAAAATAGCAGATAAATGGCTGGAATCCGATTTCCATATTCCAATATTTTTCCCAACGCAGAACATTCTCAGAATTCTTCTGGTTCTCTCTTTCACAGGGAGGAATATACGAACACTGTTGGAATGAATTTTGGGAACAAATTATTAGTTTTTTTCCCCCAATACAGTAAATACACCATGTTTGTTTGTTTGTTTGTTTTGCATAGACAGTGTAAATAATACATTAAAATAGAAAATAATAGAAACATATAAATATCTAAATTAATTAATCTATTAATAGACTTCAGTTCGGCATTTTTAACAAATAAGGGGATTTCTAGCACATAGGGACAACATTTCAAATTGGAAGGCTGAAGCCTCAAGGTATCATAAGATTCTTACAGAAAGGGTGATAGATGTATGGAATAGTCTCTCAGCAGTTGAGGTGGCGACTCATACAGTAAAAGAATTCAATAAAGCACGGGACAAGACCCCTCCATTATGAAGGTTTTCTATTGCTGCTTATCACAGCAATAGAACATTTCTGTCACGCAGTTTAACAGCACAGGTCTTTGGCGACATTAGCCAGCAGCGGTAGAAGAAGTCTTGCTGCTCACCAAGCCAGTCTGTTGTGAATGAGACAGCTTACACAGACGCACTGGAACCGGAAGCCCGGATTTGAAATTCCAGGTCCAGATCCCCCACCCAAAAGTGTCTAAAGTTTCCTGGGGAAAAAGAAACAACTATATTTATTTTTAATAAAAAGAAAATTGATGTCCCCATCTGAACTCTTTGAGGACAGCGATAAATGGGTTAACGCCAGAGAAATCTGTGATTTGGGGTTAACCCTTTGCAAATTGTCTGAAGTGGCAACAGAGCCTTTCTCCTGCGAAAACAGCCATTGTCAAAGCAGCACAAGGCAGTATTGTTATTATATTCACTTTTAACACTTTACTTTTCAGATGTGATTTACTACATATTTGTGAAATAGCAGGATTGTATCTCAAAACATTATTATATATAAAACCCATTATTATATATAATGTCATCAGTTTAATTCATTCCATCTCACAATTACATTTACAGATAACTGAAAATGTTGGCAAACCATGTAAGTGCAGATAATTAATATTCTTGATAAGGAAGCCTTTTGGATCCATACTTAGGAAAGCATTGTATAATTCTGCACTTTATATGTTATTATCATATTTACTTGATCATAACTTATATATTATGATTAATTATTTTTCATTAATCTTTTCAGATGCTTTATAATTCAATAACCCATTAAATTGCTATGTACAATCAAGTTTGACAATCGCACTTCCCTGATTTCTTTTAGAGTTGGTAAAATGCTTTTTAATGTGTTATGCATTTGCATATGAATACAATGTAGATTTCAGAGAATAGAATTTGAGAACCTTAACATATTTTATATCCCTGAATATGACAAAAGGGATATTATGTATTGATTTTTACATAATATGTTTGAGTTATATAACTGTATGCTGATTGTTAAGTTTGCATCAAGGCCTTGGCAAATGAATAGTTTTGTATAAAATAAAAGCTATATATAAGCTTGCCTATCCTACCACATCCTGACCATCTTATCCATCACCTCCTCTTCCTTCGCCTGTCATCTCCATTTTCTCCCAGTTGGTCCTACTGTTTCTCACCTCCCCTCCCTCTAGTTTGTAAGCTCTAATGTACAGGGTCCTCTCTACCTATTGTCCCATGTCTGTCTACTGTCTGACTCCCTTGTACGTCCTGTCATGTATTAGCATTACTCACACTCATCTGTGCTACTTATGTGTATTACTTCTTCTATTTGTGATTTTCATACCTTATACGGTGCTACGGAATCTTTATAATAAAATATTTGTCTTTGAGAAGCTTATGTATGAAAAAGGACCAGAGAGGCTTCACAATTTGATTTGCAGAATTAATAAAGCCAGCCATTGAGCATGGTGATGATTCTGCTTATTCATTCAAGAACCACAACTTCGGAATGTATAGTTTATTGGATCCATTCAGTGGAACCTATAGTGGTCAGACATGAATATAGATTCCACTGTATGGGTCGAACGCATACTTCTTCTGTTTGTAAAGTGTTTGAGGGTAATTATTTTCTTAGAAACAAAGAGAAAATACATGTAGTGGCAGCGCTGATATATAAAATATCACAAATTTATTAAAACATATTGTAACAAAAGGAGGCATTTAGCTGGCAATATGCAGAGAAAGCAGGGAAGTAGAGTAAAACATTTGTGCAGTAATGCACCTAGATTGAATGTAAAGACCTATGTATGAAAAGCAATAGTTTAAATTTGGTTTAACTTACATGACTTGAAATCCTTCCTCTCAGCAAACAGACAGGGTGTGTCTGTTTGAATTACAGAGCCAGTGATGGGCGTTTCCTTTTAAAGAGAAGGTGGGTGTGTCACCTGTCCATCAAGCTAAGGCTGGGAGAGGAGTATCAGGTATAAAAGCTTGTTTATATCATTTGTGCACGGAGACCAATGCTGGGTGAGCTGGCTGGTCCTGAGAGAGAGCTGGACTATGTATAGCTAGTGTTTAGGGTCTCCATGATTGCTGTGCAAGTATACGGTGTCAAAACATTTACCATCCTGACAATAAAGCACCATAAAAAGGAAGAAGTTTTTCTCGTGTGCTTCTGCAGTAGCGGGCTCTTGCCACAATATATATAAAAAATATTATGATACACATAAAATTGTATATAGTATATCCGTGTGATCGAGCTGGATGCCTCAATGCCTAACAGAGCTCTGTAGGTATATATAAACATATATAGACACAGAAGCTTTCTTCCCTGACGGGAAGAAAGTGTGGTAAAACAATATTGCTTGGAGAGCAGTTCCTCCTATAGGTAAAAAGGGTTAAAGGCTGTGGATAACGAATATACGACCAATGAAGCTCACATGCTCCTGGCACATATAGTGCAGCTGAAAGTCTCGTACATCCACAATATACTGGTAAGGTACCTTGCAGGAACTCAAGTAGCACTCAGTTGTATAGAATTCTCCTGTGTCACTGTAAAGAGATTGAATGTCTCATTGAGATGTAATAGCTCTATTGTTCCATGGAGGCTAGGACTGAAAAAACACGTGTATACACGGAAGTCCAAAACAATGGGTGTGTCCAAGCTCGTCCACGTCACACCTGACGTGTTTTTCCGCCTACAGACTGGGCGGTTTCATCAGAGGTCCTTTGTTAGGCATTGAGGTGTTATAATATCCAGCTCGATCACACGGATATACTATATACAATTTTATGTGTATCATAATATTTATTATATATATGTTTTAATAAATTTGTGATATTTTATACATCAGCGCTGCCACTACATGTATTTTCTCTTTGTTTCTACTAGTTTGTGACGAGATCAGTACTCGTCACTAGTGGCTGGCTGCAGATGTATATACAATATGGTCATTTATGTATTATATCCTGCTACATATATTATATATGGTATAATATAATTATCCTGACCAGCGCTGGGTTTATATCTTTTGTTGTTTATATTGGAATTATTTTCTTAGGCCTGGAAGCCACAAGAGATTAAATAAATAGAAGATATCAAAAACAATTTAGCAGATGTCCTTTATGTATAAATCAAGGGAGACTCTTACCAAGTTCTGTTTATATTAATTAGCATAAAGGTGAATATGGGGGGTTTTCTTGCCGTTCTTTGACTCCACTTATGGGTTTTATGGAAGCCCATTTATATCACAGGACAATGTGAACATGTTTCCACCCAAGTTTCTGCCAGATGTTATCATGGTATTGATAATTTGTTATTCACTCTTTCAGTAATTTGATTGCTTCGTGTTGCCCTATACCTATATTCGTTGTGGGGTATTTCTATCAGTAATTTGAGTGCTTCCTGTTGCCCTATACATAGAATCCTTGTGGGATATTTTTGTTTCTGAAGACAGTGCTTTGTATCACCAAGGTTCTATTGTGTGCATTATAATGGCAACTTTGTCATTAACCTATAATCTGAGTTAAACAGCAATGAAATGTAATATATCATATGTACAAGATGAGCAGACCTTGTTGTAAAGGGGGTCAGACCGTACTGAAAAAAAGTATAACTGTTTTGCAGGGGGCAGGTTAATCTCCACTAATGATGTTTTATTTGCAATGGTAACATGTAAACATAATACATTTGTTCTAAATGCTTACTATTATTATTATTATTATTATTATTATTATTATTATTAAACTTTATACTATAGTGACAGACTACTTTTAACATCTTTCCTATGTGTTGGCTAAAAGAAGATTTCTATAGTTTATTTTATTTGGATTATATTAAACTAGACAAAAGTAGAGAATAAAGAATACCTGTCTAATAATTTTAACCATGATTATTATTACAGAAACATTTGAGCAGCTTCCACTTTTTGTATTTGTCTGAGAGGCATGTTGGTGTCAGTAGCTGAGAGGGGGTACTGGCACTGAATTGCTGTTTGGAGGCTTCTGGGGTACCTCTTTGGTAAGTTGGCTCTCAATTTAAAAACACATATGTATGGCCCAAATATATGGGACTCTCATTGTTTAGAGTAGGACCATCCTATTAGCAAAAGCGCCTTGGCGTGGCGGATGGCTTAAACATACATTTGCAAATGTGTGCAACAAAGACTTTTGCATTTTTATCTACAGTAGAAATGGCAGATCTGTTGCTGGCTATTCCAGTGTGCTGGGGGAAAAAATGTTGTGTGTAGTTTCCTTGCAGGATAACCCCACCCTTTCAAGCACCTGTTATGGCCTATAAATTGATTTGAGCAGCTTCCACTTTTTGTATTAGAAACAGTGTACTTTCAGAAGTAAATCACAAAATTTGTTTAGCTATTTCTCACATTTATCTAGAGGATCTATTATTATGCTTTATTTATAAGACATCACAAATGGTCAAAGCATTGTACAGAAGGCATACAACAAAAGAGTACATAGTTTGATAGGATAACACAATATAGACTTTGGAGCAATATAGCTATGAATAGCCTTATAGTGCAATGAGGTGCAAGGCATGGTACAACAGCTCACTATAGCTAGAAGGAGGCTGGAGAGGTGTGGGACTGAACAGGAGGCCAATCAGAGCACGCTGGACCTGTGCCCTGTGGGATTAGCAGTGCTAACAGGATGAGAAACACTGATTGAGGTAAGTGTCACGAGCCGCAGCGGTACTCACAGCCGCCGCGGCTCACTTCTGGCTCATCATGGCGTCCCGGCCGTCACCTTGACGACCGGAACGTCATTTCCTATTCCTGCCTGGCCGTCACCATGGCAACGTCCCGGCCGTCACCATGGCAACGGCCGGACGCCTCTACTATAGCGCTGCGTCCCGGCGGTAGGCGGGCGCATGCGCATGACAGGCAGCCTGTGGGCTGATTAATCTGAGGTCTGATTTACAGGCATTAGCCTGCATCTGTGTATTTCAGGGACAAGCCCTGATTGGCCCTGCTCTGTATGAGCAATTAGTCTGCTGCAGTGTATCCTACTCCTGATTGGTCTGTATTTGTATTTAAGGCAATGAGGACTGCTGCCTCATTGCCGGTTATAGTCTCTGTATCCAGTCTGCTGTACCTGCTGTCTGCCCTGTTCCTGTCTATTGGACCTGCTGTTGTTTACCCGTGTATGACCCTTGGCTTGGATTTGGACTTTGCTTGTGAATCTCGTGACCCTGACCTCTGGCTTGAATACCGACCTCCCTGTCTGCTCGTGACCCTTTTGACCTCAGCTTGTATACTGGTACTGTTGTCTGCTGCCGGCCCCTGACCTCTGCTTGGATTCCACTCCGCTTGCTTGGGTTCTCCCCAGCCGGTACACACTTCACGACCCTCTGTCAGTCTGCAGCCCAGTCTGTCCCCACCATCAGGGGCTCCAGTGAACACCTGACTGGCAGAGTAGATTCCGGGTTGTGTTGTGCCGGCTGGAGGGGTTCCTAACATTATAACCGGCCTAAAAACAGACGTTCTGGAGATGAATTTAAGATGGAAGGAAGTGGAACTTCACCGTCTCCGGCGCAAGCCCTAGCGGGTCATGTGGAATCCCTGTACCAAATGATCCAGGGATTGTCTGAGCATTTGTCCACTCAAGAAGAAGCGAAATCTTCAAAACCCACTCCGAGTTTCGTAAACTAAGATGAATTTGCCGGATCGATTCACCGGAAATAGATCCCTGTTCCGGAATTTCAGGGAGAGCTGCAAGCTTTATTTCCAGTTGAGACCCCGCTCCTCCGGTTCAGAGCAACAAAGAGTCGGGATTATCATTTCCCTCTGCTTGTCGCAGACCAGTCCTGCCATGCAGTCAGTAGATGCTTTCTTCGAGGCGTTGGGTCTACTGTATGACGACCCGGATCGAATGGCCTCCACTGAAGCTCATCTACGGGCCTTGAAACAAGGCCGGCGGTCGGCAGAGGAATACTGCGTGGAATTTCGTAGCTGGTCACCTGATAGTGGATGAAATGACCCTGCCTTACGCAGTCAGTTTCGTTTAGGCCTGTCAGAACAAATCAAAGACTCTTTGGTGCAATATCCGTCTCCTACCTCACTGGAGGATCTGATGCACCTCTCCATTAAAATTGACAGGAGAATTAAAGAGCGAAAAACTGAAAAAGAGGCATCTTCTCCTCCATCTGTTCTGATTCCTGTTTCCACGGTTGATGAGGAGCCTCTGCAATTAGGAGCATATCGTCTCTCTTCTGAGGAAAGAGACAGGAGATGATCGCAAGGTCTATGTCTCTACTGTGGCACAAAAGGCCACTTCTCTGTTTCCTGCCCAAATAAGTCGGGAAAAGACCATGCCTAGGGAATGAGGGGAAAGTTCACCTAGGTCTGCAAATTATCTCCCCGAAAAATGCCTAATTAATCCCTGCACAGCTCACCTTCAGTGCTCAATCTGTGGACCTGTCGGCCTTCATTGATAGCGGAGCTGCAGGCAACTTCCTTTATATCGGGTTTGCCCGCTCTGCCGGAATTCCGATGGTAAAACTCAAATCTGCTATTACTGTCTGTGGCTTAGATGGAAGTCCGTTGCCTGGTGGCAAGATTTCCTGGGAGAACCCGCCACTACAGTTGAAGATCGGAGCTCTCCATTCTGAATCAATCACCTTCTTCCTGATCGATTGTTCGTCGGTTCCCTTGATCCTGGGCCACCCATGGATCTCCCATCATAGCCCTGTCATGGACTGGATGAAAGGAGAGATTGTTCAGTGGAGTTCTTATTGCACACAGTCTTGCTTGTCACTGCTCTGCGTATGATTCAGTCTATTCCGGAGCAGCTTCCCTCACAATATCATGAATTCTGGGATGTGTTCTACAAGAAGGCTGCTGATACCTTACCACCGCACCGTGACTTTGACTGTGCCATCGAGCTTATTCCTGGTTCCAAGTTACCTAAGGGACGTCTGTATTCCCTCTCTCTTCCCAAGACCAAATCCATGCAGGAATACATCAATGAAAATTTGGAGAAAGGCTTTATCAGGCCATCTAAATCTCCCGTAGGAGCAGGATGCTTCTTTGTATCCAAAAAGGATGAAGGGCTAAGACCCTGTATAGATTACCGGGGATTGAATCTTATCACAATTAAGAACACCTATCCTCTCCCGCTCATTTCCGTATTATTTGATCAATTGAGAGGGGCTACTGTCTTCACAAAAATCGACCTTTGTGGAGCGTATAATCTCATCCGTATCAAGGAAGGAGATGAGTGGAAGACGGCATTCAATACGCACTCTGGCCACTACGTGTATCTGGTCATGCCGTTTGGCCTTAGCAATGCACCTGCAGTGTTCCAGGACTTGATCAATGAAGTTCTTCGGGAATTCCTTGGTTGTTTCGTGGTCGTCTATTTAGATGATATCCTCATCTATTCCAGATCTTTGGTCGCCCATCAGACTCACGTCAAACAAGTTCTACAAAAATTGCGAGAGAACCACCTTTATGCTAAGTTGGAAAAGTGTGAGTTCGAGGTGCAGAGGGTATCCTTTTTAGACTACGTAATCTCTTCTGAGGGATTCTCCATGGATCCAGCTAAGGTCCAGGCTATTTTGGATTGGGTGCAACCCAACAATCTTAAGGCGGTGCAGAGGTTCCTGGGCTTTTCCAATTATTATAGGAGATTCATTCACAACTTTGCTGACATTGTGGCTCCCATTGTCGCTCTGACCCGTAAAGGAATGGATTCAACTAATTGGCGGTCCCAAGCAGTAGCCTCATTCGAAAGTCTGAAAAAGGCCTTTGTCTCTGCTCAGGTCCTTAGACATCCGGATCCAGCTAGGACATTTGTTCTTGAGGTCGACGCCTCGGATATCGGTGCCGATGCCATCCTATCGCAGAAGGATCCTCATACTAATTGTCTGCACCCATGTGCTTATTTCTCCCGTCAGTTCTCTTCAGTGGAAGCCAACTATGATGTCGGTAATAGAGAACTTTTGGCAATCAAATGGGCCTTCGAGGAGTGGCAGCATTGGTTGGAGGGTGCTTCACATCAGATCTCTGTCATTACTGACCACAAGAACTTACAATATATACAGTCAGCCAAACGTTTGAATCCCAGACAGGCCCGGTGGACGCTATTCTTTACCCGGTTTAATTTCCTAATCACCTACCGACCAGGTTCCAAAAATGTCTGGGCAGATGCCCTGTCCAGAAGTTTCTCGGCACACCTCATTCCAGTCATGATCCCAGAGCCGATTATTCCTCCTTCTGTAATCCATGCCGGGTTAACCCAAGATCTGAGTATCACACTTCAGAGATTCCAGAAATTAGCCCCTGATACTACTCCGGAGCGACGTCTCTTTGTTCCAGTCCATCTAAGGAAGGCGGTTATTGCAGAGGCGCATAACAGTAGGGTTGCGGGATACCCTGGAATTTAAAAGACATTAGAAATCCTTTCCTGTACAGTCTGGTGGCCATCCATATCTGCTGACGTCAAGAGTCATGTCCTCTCATGTGAGGTTTGTGCCAGAAACAAAGTTCCTAGGATCCGCCCAGTAGGCCAGTTAGTTCCTTTGGCACCACCTGCAAAACCATGGACCCACTTGTCCATGGACTTTATAGTGGATCTACCACCTTCTGCAGGACACAATACCATTTGGGTCGTGGTAATCCGGTTCAGCAAGATGTCACATTTCGTTCCCTTAACCAGACTGCCTACTGCTCGGGATTTGGCCGTCTTATTTATTCAACATATTTTCTGGCTCCATGGACTCCCTACTGACATCGTTTCCGATCGGGGTTCTCAGTTCATAGCGCAATTCTGGAGATCTTTCTGTACCCTTCTCGGAATCAAGGTTAGTTTATCATCCTCATACCACCCTCAGTCAAATGGGCAAACCGAAAGGGTTAACCAGTCCTTAGAGAAGTTTTTAGGATGCTACACATCGGAGTTCCATGATAATTGGTCTTCCTTGTTACCCTGGGCGGAATTTTCCTGTAATAATTCCTGTCATTCATCTACTAAAACTTCTCAGTTTTTCTGCAATTATGGTTTTCACCCCAGATCTTACTCCTTGTATTCGCTCAACCCAGTTGGTGTCCAGGAGATCCGTTCCACTGCAAGGGATCTCAGAGTTATCTGGAGGAAAGTACAGGCATCTCTGAAACAAGCTTCATTTGTCGCAAAAAAAAAATCGGATCGTCACCGTACCATCTGCTCCTTCAAGTCGGGCCAGAGAGTGTGGCTGTCTACAAAAAACATTAAGCTCAGACAGCCTTGCAAAAAGTTGGGCCCTAAGTTCATCGGTCCGTTCCTTATCATCAAGCAGGTGAATCCTGTCGCATTTAGGTTAGGAATTCCGGGCTCATTGAGAATTCCCAACACATTTCACTGTTCTCTATTGAAGCCGGTATTATATCCTAGTCAAATCCAGTCTTCAAATTTGCCTGAGAGAAATTCAAACAGATCACCAAGATACGTTGTTCAAAAGATGTTGGATTCCAAAAAAGTGCAAGGTCAGGTGCACTTCCTAGTGCAGTGGAGGAATCGTAGGTTAGAAGAACGGTCTTGGATTCCACGGAGACAACTCCATGCTCCTAAACAGCTGAAGGAGTTCTTCAGGAAATTTCCAAAAAAACATGGCTGTCGGGGTTCCTTAACCCCTCCTCAAGGGGGGGTACTGTCACGAGCCGCGGCGGTACTCACAGCCGCCGAGGCTCGCTTCGGGCTCCCCCTGGCGTCCCGGCCGTCACCTTGACGACCGGGACGTCATTTCCTATTCCTGCCCGGCCGTCACCATGGCAACGGCCGGACGCCTCTACTATAGCGCTGCGTCCCGGCGGTAGGCGGGCGCATGCGCATGACAGGCAGCCTGTGGGCTGATTAATTTGAGGTCTAATTTACAGGCATTAGCCTGCATCTGTGTATTTCAGGGACAAGCCCTGATTGGCCCTGCTTTGTATGAGCAATTAGTCTGCAGCAGTGTATCCTACTCCTGATTGGTCTGTATTTGTATTTAAGGCAATGAGGTCTGCTGCCTCATTGCCGGTTATAGTCTCTGTATCCAGTCTGCTGTACCTGCTGTCTGCCCTGTTCCTGTCTATTGGACCTGCTGTTGTTTACCCGTGTATGACCCTTGGCTTGGATTTGGACTTTGCTTGTGAATCTCGTGACCCTGACCTCTGGCTTGAATACCGACCTCCCTGTCTGCTCGTGACCCTTTTGACCGCTTGTATACTGGTACTGTTGTCTGCTGCCGGCCCCTGACCTCTGCTTGGATTCCACTCCGCTTGCTTGGGTTCTCCCCAGCCGGTACACAATTCACGACCCTCTGTCAGTCTGCAGCCCAGTCTGTCCCCACCATCAGGGGCACCAGTGAACACCTGACTGGCAGAGTAGATTCCGGGTTGTGTTGTGCCGGCTGGAGGGGTTCCTAACAGTAAGATCATACTTACCAACTTTTATTTACCTCCACTCCAGGAGAACCATTTTGACCTCCCATCCTGCCCATTTTACTAGGAAGTGGGTAGGATGTAGAAGAATGGCCTGTTCACCCAGGACCCCTACCCAGAATTTTGGGGGTTTCCTAGATATTGCGGAAGAATCGGCAAATATGGGTTTTGTGTTTTGGATCCGGATTTTCGCGATGTTTTGGGTTCGGATTTGTTTCGCAAAACACCTGCCGAAAGGTTTTGGTTCGGATTTAAGGTTTTGGATTCGGATTTTTTTTGAAAAAAAACTAAAAAGTGTAAAAATCAAGTTTTTGGGCTTATTTTCACTCCTACGCTATTATTAACCTCAATAACATTCAATAACAATCATTTCCACTAATTTAAAGGCTATTCTGAACACCTAACACCTCACAATATTTTTTTTTTTTTAGTACAAAACGTTGCAACGAGGTATCTTTCTGGACTGCGTAGAGGAGTGTTCCCCACAATATAATTAAAAACCCATCAACTGGTCTGAATTACACCCAAAAATAGTTTCTGGACTGCGTAGAGTAGTGGGCACCACAATAAAATATATAGAAAACCTTCAACAGGTCTGAATTACACCCAAAAATAGTATCTGGACTGCGTAGAGGACTGGCCACTGGCCACCACAATATAATATATAGAAAACCTTCAACAGGTCTGCATTACACCCAAAAATAGTATCTGGACCGCGTAGAGTAGTGGGCACTGGCCACCACAATAAAAAATATATAGAAAACCTTCAACAGGTCTGAATTACACCCAAAAATAGTATCTGGACTGCGTAGAGGACTGGCCACTGGCCACCACAATATAATATATAGAAAACCTTCAACAGGTCTGCATTACACCCAAAAATAGTATCTGGACAACACAGAGTAGTGGGCACTGGGCACCACAATAAAATATATAGAGAAAACCTTCAACAGGTCTGAATTACACCCAAAAATAGTATCTGGACTGCGTAGAATAGTGGGCACTGGCCACCACAATAAAAAATATAGAGAAAACCTTCAACAGGTCTGAATTACACCCAAAAAGAGTATCTGGACTGCGTAGAGTAGTGGGCACTGGCCACCACAATAAAAAATATAGAGAAAACCTTCAACATGTCTGCATTACACCCAAAAATAGTATCTGGACTGCATAGAGTAGTGGGCACTGGGCACCACAATAAAATATATAGAGAAAACCTTCAACAGGTCTGCATTACACCCAAAAATAGTATCTGGACTGCGCAGAGTAGTGGGCACTGGCCACCACAATATAATATATGGAAAACCTTCAACAGGTCTGCATTGCACCCAAAAATAGTATCTGGACTGCGTAGAGGACTGGCCACTGGCCACCACAATATAATATATAGAAAACCTTCAACAGGTCTGCATTACACCCAAAAATAGTATCTGGACCGCGTAGAGTAGTGGGCACTGGCCACCAAAATAAAAAATATAGAGAAAACCTTCAACAGGTCTGAATTACACCCAAAAATAGTATCTGGACTGCGTAGAGGACTGGCCACTGGCCACCACAATATAATATATAGAAAACCTTCAACAGGTCTGAATTACACCCAAAAATAGTATCTGGACTGCGTAGAGTAGTGGGCACTGGGCACCACAATAAAAAATATAGAGAAAACCTTCAACAGGTCTGAATTACACCCAAAAAGAGTATCTGGACTGCGTAGAGTAGTGGGCACTGGGCACCACAATATAATATATAGAAAACCTTCAACAGGTCTGAATTACACCCAAAAATAGTATCTGGACTGCGTAGAATAGTGGGCACTGGCCACCACAATAAAAAATATAGAGAAAACCTTTAACAGGTCTGAATTACACCCAAAAAGAGTATCTGGACTGCGTAGAGTAGTGGGCACTGGCCACCACAATAAAAAATATAGAGAAAACCTTCAACAGGTCTGCATTACACCCAAAAATAGTATCTGGACTGCGTAGAGTAGTGGGCACTGGGCACCACAATAAAATATATAGAGAAAACCTTCAACAGGTTTGAATTACACCCAAAAATAGTATCTGGACTGCGTAGAGTAGTGGGCACTGGCCACCACAATAAAAAATATAGAGAAAACCTTCAACAGGTCTGAATTACACCCAAAAATAGTATCTGGACTGCGTAGAGGACTGGCCACTGGCCACCACAATATAATATATAGAAAACCTTCAACAGGTCTGCATTACACTGCACATACAGCTGCTCCTCCATCCTCTCCATCATATACATGTTGGAGTTTCAGCGTGTCAAAACCTCTTGTTTTTGATAATGACAGTGCATTTTGAATATTTTTTGATTTGCCCCACAACACTGAATGTACTTTATCTATGATACGCATCTATCTTTCTTGACTGCGTAGTGTGGTGGCCCCGGTACACAATTTGGTACCGAGGCCACAATATAATTAAAAAACCCTCCACGGGTCAGAATTCCACCAAAAAAGGGTATGGACTGCGTAGTGTGGTGTGCCCGGAACACAATTTTTTACAGCTCCAACAATATAATTAAAAAATTGGGCATCAACTGTCACCGTTGTTTAATATCTGATACACCTAAATATGGACTGCACAGTGGAGTGGCCCCGGTAGTAAATTTGGTGCCGGGGCCACAATACCTCCTCCAACTTCCAAGTGTAGTGTTTATAAAGACAGACAGCGTCGAAGTGTTATTAGTTGACTTTCTTAACCTTAAAATTGTCCCTGTTGCAAATATTCGTGCAATGGAGAGTTACTTTTTCATTGAAAGACTCAAGCTTTCAAGTGTAGTGTTTATAAAATATAAACAACAATACAGTAGTTCCAGAGCACGTCAATACCTCTTGTTTTAAATTATGACAGGGCATTTTATTTTTGGTTTAATTACTTGAATTTGTTAAAATTTGGTTTTACTTTTTGAACATGGCAAACGACTGTTGAATGGTCATATAATGCAAAAAAAAAGGTCCAAGATGGAATTGTCGTTGGGCCCTCCCACCCACCCTTATGTTGTTGAAATAGGACATGCACACTTTAACAAACCAATCATTTCAGCGACAGGGCCTACCAAACAACTTTGGCTGAAATGATTGGTTCGTTTGGGCCCCCACACCAAAAAAGCTATTCATCTCTCCCTGTACAGACTAAACAGGCTCTACTGAGGCAAGATGTCGTCCTCATCCTCAACCTCTGATTCCTCTCCCCCTACAGTGTGTACTTCCTCCTCATCACACATTATCAATTCGTCCCCGCTGGACTCCACAACCACAGGTCCCTCTGTACTATCTGGAGGGCAGTGCTGTACTTCATTGAGGAATTGATTATTCATTTTTATAAACATCATTTTTTCAACGTTCTGAGGAA
Organism: Mixophyes fleayi; assembly: GCF_038048845.1. Lineage (NCBI taxonomy): Eukaryota > Metazoa > Chordata > Amphibia > Anura > Limnodynastidae > Mixophyes > Mixophyes fleayi. The sequence continues at coordinate 235,801,041 of NC_134405.1, read as the reverse complement.
GCAACCTCCTTCGCCGCTCACTGACCAGGTTCCCCGCTGCACTAAAAACTCTTTCCGAGTACACACTGGAGGGGGGACAACTCAGGTAAAATAGAGGCAGTTTGTACAGGGGCTTCCAAACTGCCTTTTTTTCCTGCCAATAACAATATGAACTGTCTGAAATGTCTACTTGGATGGTGTCAGCAAAGTAATCCTCCACCATTTTTTCAATTGTGACAGCATCCAATGCAGCGAGAGAAGACATGTCTGCAATGGTTGGCAGGTCCTTCAGTCCGAACCAGATGTTATCAGCATCCCCGCCAGCGGCTCTTTTAGGAAAACTGAGCTTTTTCCTCGCAGCCATAGATGTGGAAGAAAATGAGGGTGGAGCTGTTAGCATGTCACGGTCCTCTTCAGAGGACAATCTCCTGACCAGCAGGTCTTTGCACCGCTGTAGACTTGTGTCCCCAGAAACAGAGACACAACATACGCTTTAAACCGAGGATCGAACACAGTGTCCAGAATGTATTCCTCTGACTATAAAAGAGTGACCACCCTCGGATCCTGGCAAAGCATACGAAGGGCTACATCCACAAGAGCTACATGCTTGGTGTAATCGCAATGGCTTACCAGCTCCTCCCTCACTTTCTCCAGCTGCTTCTGCAACAGCCTGATCAGGGGAATCACCTGACTCAAGCTGGCAGTGTCGGAACTGACTTCTCGTGTGGCAAGTTCAAATGGCTGCAGAACCTTGCACAACACGGAAATCAGTCTCCACTGCGCTTGACTCAGGCGCATCCCCACTCCTTTGCCTATGTCGTAGGTGGCTGTGTAGGCCTGAATGGCCTTTTGCTGCTCCTCCATCCTCTGCAGCATATAGAGGGTGGAGTTCCAGCGCGTCACAACCTCTTGTTTGAGGTGATGGCAGGGCAGGTTCATGGTTTTTTGATGTGCCTCTAGTCTGTGGTAGGCACTGGCTGAATGCCGAAAGTGTCCAGCAATTTTGCGCGCCACCGCAAGCATCTCCTGCACACCCCTGTCACTCTTGAGGTAATGCTGCACCACCAAATTAATTGTGTGGGCAAAACATGGGACGTGCTGGAAATTGCCCATATTTAATGCCCGCACAATGTTACTGGCATTGTCTGACACCACAAATCCCCATGAGAGTCTAAGTGGGGTAAGCCACTGGGAGATAATTTCCCTCAGTTTCTCTAATATGTTGTCAGCGTTGTGCCTCTTATTAAAGCCTGTAATACACAATGTTGCCTGCCTTTGCACGAGCAGCCATTTTGTAGATGCTGCTACTGATGCAGCTGTTGCTGTTGCTGCGGAAGGGGATGCATCTACCCAGTGGGCTGTCACAGTCATATAGTCCTTCGTTTGCCCAGAACCACTTGTCCACATGTCTGTGGTTAAGTGGACAGTGGGTACAACCGCATTTTTTAGAGCACTGAGGACACTTGATCGTACTTCTCTGTACATTTTTGGTATCGCCTGCCTAGTGAAGTGGAATCTCGACGGGATTTGGTACTGGGGACACAATACCTCCATCAACCCTCTAAATCCCACTCCACTGATGGCGGACACCGGGCGCACGTCTAACACCAACATTGCAGTTACAGCCGCAGTTATACGCTTTGCAATAGGGTGACTACTCTCGTATTTTGTGGTCATGGCAAACGACTGTTGGACGGTCAATTGTTTTGTGAAAGACTTAGCGGTCTTACGACTTCCCCTCTGGGAAGATGACCGACTAACAGCAGCAACAGCAGCAGTGGCAGTAGTAGGCGTACCGCTGCAGGATTCCTCGGATGAATCCCGTATTGAGGAGGACTCAGTCTGGCTGCTGACTTGGGCTGCAGGACTGAATCTGATGGAGATCGTGGAGGAAGTTGACGAGGAGGGTGTTGCTGGTGTGTATCCAACTGGACCATGGGATTTAGGTGTCCCTGTACCGATGAGGGTCCTAGCCCCAGTTCCTGAACTAAGCACTGAACTATGAAGGTTATTCAGGTGATGTATAAGGGAGGATGTTCCTAGGTGGGCAAGATCCTTACCCCTGCTTATTTGAGCTTTACATAAGCTACATATGGCCATACATTGGTTGTCCGGATTTGGATAAAAATAACTCCAGACCGAAGAGGTGCATTTTTTGGTCTTCTGACCAGGCATGACGATGGGCTTTTTCATCCCATGGACATCAGCTGTTTCCCCCCTGGTGCCTCATTTACAATAACCACATCACCATCCTCATCATCAAGTTCCTCCACAGCGCCAGCTACATCATCAATAGGCTCCTCCCGAGCTACCTCTTGCCGTACAGTGATGGGAAGGTCAGGCTTGACAACCACCAACACCCTTGGACTCGCCTTGGGGATTTGTGATCATTTCTCTTTAGAAGGCAGAGTTGTTTGCTGTTTTGTTGCTGACAGCATAACTCTCTTCAATTTTTTGTAGGGGGGGGGAGGAGGAGGAGGGCTAAGATCCGTGGGTGAAGCTGAACCACTAGTCATGAACACGGGCCAGGGCCTAAGCCGTTCCTTGCCACTCCGTGTCGTAAATGGCATATTGGCAACTTTATGTTTCTCCGCAGATGATTTTAAGTTTCTCTTTTTGCTACTTTTTCTTAACTTGGGCTTTTTGGATTTTACATGTCCTGTACTACGAGATTGGGCATCGGGCTTGGAAGACGACATTGATGGCATTTCATCGTCTATGTCATGACTAGTGGCAGCAGCTTCAGCATTAGGAGGAAGTGGGTCTTGATCTTTCCCTACTTTATCCTCCAAATTTTTGGTCTCCATTATATGTAGCACAAGATACTGCAGAATGTGTGAACTTGGTAATATTGCAGTACCAATGGGCTTATACTGCTGGATTGGTTTTTCAAATTTGGTTATAATTATTTATTTATTTTATTTTTTATTTTTTATTTTTTTATAACTTTTTTTTTTTTTTTTTAAAACTTGGTAATAATGGGGAAATAACTATGCCCTTAGAAGCACAGAGCACAGCACACAGCACCACTAGACTGAACAGGACACAGCACAGGACCCAGCAGCACTACTGAACTCAGCAGGACAGAGCACAGGACACAGCACCACTGGACTGATACTGCAGAATGTGTGAACTTTGTAATATTGCAGTACCAATGGGCTTATACTGCAGGATTGGTTGTGCAAATTTTGTTGTTATTAAAAAAAAATAAATTAGTTTTTTGTATTTTTTAAAATAACTTTTTTTTATTTTTTTAAACACTTGGGAATATTGGGGAAATAACTATACCCTTTGAAGCACAGAGCACAGGACACAGCACCACTGGACTGAACAGGACACAGCACAGGACCCAGCAGCACCACTGAACTCAGAAGGACACAGCACAGCACAGCACAGAACTGAACAGCACGAGATATAGCAGGACAGAGGACCACCTAACACACCCTCCCTCTACCCTGATCAATGCCCGAGTGAAGATGGTGGCGACTAGCGGGGAATTTATAGTATCCGAGTATCGCAAGATCCGACAACGGGATTATGAGTCAGAGCCTCGGTTTCAGATTTGAATTTGGCGCCAATACCCGGATCTGTCTTGGATCCGACTCGGATCGGCAACGTTCGGGTGGGCTCGGATTTCAGAAATCCGAGTGCGCTCATCTCTAATAGATACGCACATTACATACACATTGCACATTTTTTGAATGATCGTGTTAACAATGAATGATTTCTTCACATGTTATAACATTTATAACATCTCTACTTTAGTCACATGATTAGAATACAAACTTCAAAGAACTGCAATAGAATTACTTCATATGAAACATTTTCAACATTCATGATTATTTTATTGATGGATTTAGAAACCTACATCTGATTATATTCACTCTATTATCACCCACGGACATTTAATTAAAATCAGATTTTCATGTGTGAAGAGCAATTGCCTGCTTTGTGTTTATCAGTTGTTTAATAAGCTTGTGGGGCTGCATAGATATACACTCAGACGGCCTGATTCATTAAGGAAAGTAAAGCAAAAAAAATGAGTGACTTTGAAACTTGGCAAAACTATGTTGCATTGGAGGGGGAGACAAATTTAAAATGTGATGGCATATTTATAGTTGGGGAAGAACATGTTCTAGATCAACTTTAAATTTCAGTGTACAAATAAAGTTATCAAGTATTTGCGTGCTGCATGAAAAATCATACAGTATTTAACTAATGTGCAACATAATTAACTAATCTGCACCCCTTGCACTGTAACATGGTTTGTCCAGGAGAAAACTTACTCATTTTGTTGCCTTACTTTCCTTAATGAAACAGGTCCAGAATATTTACATGATAGATAAACTGATTGCTGCATTCTTCATATACTTTGACCACATTTTTGTCAAATTCTGAAGCAAAAGTAGGGCATATTTATCAAAGGCCATGTTGTCTGTCATAGCACTACTTAACGCCTCACTGAATTTCTCTTTCACAAGTAGGCAGTTCTATTATTGCTATCTAAGACTTAGGGGTATATGTATCATAGTGCGGGTTGTACAAGTCGCCAGAAATCGGCGAGATGACAGCTTCCCTTTAAAGCGGTGCTGCCTTGTAAAGGGAAACTTCCCTTTACAAGGCAGCGCCGCTTTTAATTTAAGCTGTCATCTCGCCGATTTCCGGCAACTTGTAAGACCCGCACTATGATACATTTACCCCTAAGTCTTTGATCTAAACAATTCACAATGGTACCCATATCTCTCATGCATAGCTTTCTAGGTCTTGGCTTAGAGTAGAACCACATATCTACCCCTCTATTATCTTTCATCTCCAAATGGATAAAGACTCATAGCACCAGAGAGTTATGCATGACTTGCATAAAAAAAAGTATTCTTCACAATCCTTACAACAGAGCTGGTAGAACCCGAAATTCCTCCACCATTCTCCAGAATAGAACAACTGAGATCAATCCAGTTGCTTATTTTAAAGGGACATACATTTCCACAATGTTGGGTGGGTACCAGATATCTTGAAGCTCCAAGATATTGAGCACAAGTCACCAGGATTGAGCACAAGTCACCAAGGGACTGCCTGGGGTGTCTCTCTTTATTACTTGCAATTGCTTCTACCATTTACTGGGTAAGTACCTGGATGTCTGCTGGCATGCCTTACAGAACAATAGTACTTCATCATGGTAACAAATTAAATTTAACCCCTTGAAAGTTTTTTGCATAATATGAAGCATCCAAAATGGCGCTAAAAGTACTAGTTCTTCAGTTCATATTTTGTGAGAAACTAGGTGCAGGCTGGATAAGGTGAAATAAATCCCTTTCATCACACTTATCATGTGCTGTTCAGTCATTTCTTATATATATAGGAGTGCATTTTAAATGTTCATTATCTGAGCAACTTACTCTGCACAATCCTATATTGATTGTCAAGTTTTTAATAAACTGCATCTAAGCCTCCAACAGTAGTTGAGTCAGCTACTTGTAATTAAAAAACACAGTACAAGTTTTATTGAGTCCTGATTATTTATTTATTTTCATTATTTGGCTTTTTCACAGAATCAATTTTGTTCTTTTAACTTCTTTGAAAGCGATTCTTATTTGTATGGCCCTGTGGTTGCTAAAGTGTAGAGTCAGTACTGCATATCGATTGGCAATGCCATAAACTAGGAATGTAGATAGCACTTGCTAACGTTTTAGTTACCTTCTTCAAACCAATAATATTAAGATATTGATTACAAAATAGTTCAATAACCTACTGTCAGAAATTATGCAGATCATTATTTCCTAGATTCAAACTTTGTGCCATATAACAGTTCCTGAAAAATATTGTCTTTTGGTTCATGTGAAACTATTTTAACAAAATAGGAAGTTATTGTGAAATAGGATTACATACTATAATTCGGCTGTGGTTTCAGGATCCCAAATAGTTATTTCAAACACTGGAGCTGTTAAATTTCACACAATACTATATATGTTGTGGAAATAAAGGTAGTTTGCCACGCATGGTTAAAAAGAGTCTGATAGTCTTTCTGGGAGTCTGCAGGCTCATGCTGCACACAGGGTTAATCCTTCACACTTCTCTGCACGTAGAACACCGGTTCACAGGTGGAGCACATGGGTGTGATTCATTTATGGTTTAGTAGGTAGTTAGTGCTGGGGAGGAAGCATAACTAGTGGATTTTGTGTTGTAAGCGCAGTGACTGACGCTGAACTCGTTGGCCGGTGACTAGTAAGGTGACTGAGTGTTTTATCAGAAATAGGGTCACGGGGAAATGTAAACCCTTTTGTTTGTTTGATTGCTGGAACTACGCCTTTTGCTGACTGTACCATCCTGACATCCCTGAATAAAGTGCCGCAAAGTGGTTCAGTAAATCTGTGTGAGCATCATTTGTTTGCCGTCATAAGTGGTGTCTTTGAGGGATTTTCAAAGGACAGACAGATCCTACTGTCCACCCAGCTAACAAACCCAAGGTTGGTGAGTGGTGCAAATTCTGGTTACTACAATATATTTGCTGCAAATATGAAAAATGTATAGTGGATGCAAACCTTAATCAAAAAGCAAATGTAAACAATTATTTCATGGTTACAAGTGTAATTTGCAGGTGACACAAACCTTTATCACAAGTAAAGCTGTTAATTTATGCTTTGCAAAATGCCAAAACACTGTTATAGAGGATCTTTTGAGGGCTTTGGTGAATGTGGCCACTACGTAGCAGGAGCAGCAGGTTCAAATGCTGGGAGTCGCTGAGGCCCAGGTAGGAAATACTAAGCTCACAAGTGAAGAGCTGACTTAAGTGAGGCAGATTCATGACGTGTCTGCGTTGCAGAAAATGTCCTCTTCGGATGATGTGGATGCATAGACTTTGAAAGAACCGCCAGGAGACTTGCCTGGTCATCAGAAGTCTGGGTAGCAAAACTGGCGTGAGCAGGTATCAGCAATAAAGGCTGCGATTTTGGCATGGATAGGCATGGATTGGCATGGATTAACACCCGAGATGGTCACTATGAATAGTTTGTAATGCAGGTTCGGTTTTTGCAATGCTCCTGCAGTGTTTCATAACTTTGTCAATTAAGTATTCAGTATACCTCCTCTATGTGTGTGTTGTAGTTTACCTGGGCGATATTTTAATCTTTTCTCAGGATATTCACACTAACCGCATTCACGTGACGGAGGTTCTCTCTAGGCTACACAAAAACCAACTCATTTGCAAGCTCGAAAATGTTGTCTTTGAACAACCTCGGATGTCATTTCTCGGCTACCTAGTCTCAGGCACCGGCTTACAAATGGATCCAAAAAAGGTACGAGCAATTCTCGAATGGTTGTCATTCTGAAATTGTCTGGAGAGCACTATGTAAGCTCCTTGGTCAGTGGCGCACGCAGGGGTGGTTTCTGGGTCTCCAGAAACCCCTCCCCTCCATTAAAGAAGTGCCGGTACGTGGTTTGTGACGCCAGACAAATTGAGAGAACCAGCGGTGCAGCTGTAGCAGGGTAGATTTAGGTACCTTCACCGTAAGTGTTTGAAATAGGTAAAGTAAATGGGGTAATATGTTAATTTTAAGGGAAACAATCTTTGCCAATTTAGCAGATCCAGCTTAACTGTGTTAATAACATGTGGAAAGTTGGTTGAGTACAAAGCTTCATAGTTGTAAGTAATATAGACTCCCAAGTATTTTAATTTGGAGCGTTGCCAAGACAAATTTAAACTACTCTTAAGGAGATCCAGAGTAGGAGGTGGAAGATGAAGTGCAAGGGCCTCAGTCTTGGAAAAGTTAACTTTATACCCCAAGAGAGAGCCGTAGGAAGCGAGGACTTCGAATAAGATTAGGATAGAGGTGTAAGGTGAGATCAGTGTAAGCAAGATATTATCTGCATATAAACTGAGTTTATCCTTGTTAGACCCAACTGTGATGCCTCCAATATCAGGGGAAAGACGTATCCTCGCTGTCAAGGGCTCTTTATGAACATTACAGACCCCCTTCTTTTTCACATTACTGCCTCCCTCCTTTTTCCACATAACTGTCCCCCTCCTTTATCTACATTACTGTCTCCCTCCTTCTTGAACATTACTGTCCCCCTCCTTTATCCACATTACTGTCTCCCTCCTTCTTGAACATTACTGCCCCCTCTTTTTTCCACATTACTGTCCCCCTCCTTCTTGAACATTACTGTCCTCTCCTTTTTCCAAATTACTGTCCCCCTCCTTTTTCCACATTACTGTCCCACTCCGTTATTTACTTACCTTGCTATGACCTTCTTTCCATCTCTTCTCTTCTTCTGACTTCTTCTCGCTGGCTCGGTGTGCAGCTCCTCTCTGCGCCGCTCCTCACTGACAGTGTCCGGATTTGATGACGTCATGCCCGACACTGTCAGTGAGAAGGAAGTAGAGAGGAGGGGGAGGAGGGCGCAGGGCGCTGCCGGAATTTTTTGCTAATTTTTTTTTTGTATATGCCGGCAGATAAGCGGGAACAGCAGCCGGTGGGGAGCGCCCCTCGCCTTGCTAAACTCGCTGACCGCGTTCCGCTGACCACATCTGTCAGGATGAGAGCATAACTCTGATATGCTGAAATAGAATATTGAATGTCAGGACCCAAATAAATCTTTGCATGAATACCTAAATTAACCTGATTCGTAAACTCAGATAAATGTGTGATCAAATGAGCCCAGGAGGAGGTAATTGAATTAGGTAAACCCTTTGTGCAGAGACCAGCTTAAGATATGCAGACCACAGACATCCATTGTATTTGATCCTGTATTTCCCTAGCTAATTGACTTCCTTTCAATAGGTAGTGTAAACACAAGCTAACTCTTGGGTGTAAATTGGAGAGCCAGACACCTAGGTGCAAATCTTGGAGACTCTGGTATAAAAATCTGCATGTTCTCTATGCAGGTATATAGAAATATGACCTTCAAAGGAAAATGTTGTCATAGTTCATATTTTGGGAAAATCTGGATGCCAATCCGTACTGAGGGGCAGAAACCACACAAGGGTCTTAAAACAGATACCAACTACACCGGGAACAACCATAGTCACATGTATTCCAGGATGAGATTGGATATTGTTGTAATCTCATCATATTTGGTATTTAAACGTGCGGGAGATTATGACCGGTTTATTGAGGGGGGTGTTATTTCTCTGAGATATATCTGTGAAGAATTACCAACCGGTCAAAACTTAGGAATAGTTTGACCAAACCTGAGGTAACACCCAGGGGACATTTCCGCCCCCACATTAGCATACACACTGCCCCTGTGAATGCCGTCCCATTTGAGTTTGCTTAAAAATCTGTGTTCTGAGGGGAAAAGCTATCATCTGGGGAAATCAAGTTACATTGATAAGCTGTCCATCTTCTTAGCCAAATCCCCTTGGCCAGAATGCAATTCATGCAAGTGCAAATCTGAATGTAATCCTATTTATTTTAAACTGTTTTTGCTTGTTATGTCAAATTTATTAATTGTTATTCATTATTTGTGTTATCTGTATGCCCTGTACTTTTTGTATATTAAATCTAAAATTTAATAAGTTGCGTCCTTGATACTCTAAAGAATTCATTAGCCTGTTTAGAAGAGATTGCTTGTCCAGGTTACCCTGCGTGTGATTTGTTGATACATTTGATTAACAAGCTGTGTGTGCTTGTATTTACATTTCTGTAACAGTCTGGAGGTGTGAAGAGTTAACCCTGTGTGTGTGCTTGTGTGGGTCTTGTTAGTCTGTGGATAACTAGAAGCCTGTGTGCCAGTGTGGGACAAGTATATTGGGGTCCTATTGCCCGTACCCAATAGGTGGTGGCTGAACCTTGAAGTGTCTGGGGGGGGTGAGAGCGCTGTGTTGGGGGCGATTCCGTAGGTCTAGAACCTGTGTGATAGGTGAGAGAGACTGCGGGCTGAAATCGTGTGTGACCTCATACAGCAAACACCTCAAAGTCACGGCAGCTGGGAGCGTGTTCGTGACAAATTCCTAGATCAACTTTAAATTTCAGTGTAACAATACAGCTATCATGTATTTTGTGTGCTGCATGAAAAAACAGCCAGTATTTAACTACTGTTTTACTTTCCTTAATGAATCAGGCCCATACAGTATAAAAATGACAACTAAAGGGCCTGATGCAGAGTGGAACACAAGCATAAGTGTAACCTGCGATTTTCAGTTGAAGATGGATTCAGGTCTGAATAAGTAGCAGATGCATCCACTTGACAACAGACACAATCCTCAGACACTTACACCTAGTTGGCTAACGTGTACAAAAACCTTTTATTTTATATTATGAACGCAATTGCTACGAAACATCATTTGAACTTACATAATCTAGCTAATGCAGGAGGAACAACTTCCCTACAGGCAAACAAAAAAAACTATGTTTGCTACAATCCACTCAGCAAATCCTAAACTCTGGCCAAGTTACTACTCAATAAAGTCTCGATAAAGTCTACAAATCATTTGCAAACCTCTATTTACAAGCGGTGAGCTATGTCCCAGTGTGAATTCGTACGTAGTTGCTCAAGCATGTCCTTACAATGCCTATGTTACAAACCCCTTCCCTTACCTCTCACGACTCTTCAGGCATAATGAGCCGTAAGTGGCAAAAAGTTGCAGGTCTGAATAGTCGCAGTTGCGTACGTTCACTTTCTGAGCATGAGCGTGCGCAAAAGAGGCATATATCTCACTCTGAACCAGGCCCTAAGTGAGTAGGTTGCCTTGATAAAATATAAAAGACGATTTTTATTTTAAATTACGAATATTAGTATACATAATACTGCAGGGTATGAAATAGTGGCTTTTGGGTTGTCTCCCAGTTATGTCAGATAGGTCTCCGAAATTATTTTGCATACTGATAAAATGTAAACTTCATTCTGATCCCTTCCTCTCCACCCATCCCTCCCTGTGTCATTTACTAACATTACATTTAGGCAGGTTACAAACATTCATTCTCCTCCCTCCCTCGCCCCTTTGAATCTATTCCCCCACTTACGCTGAATCTTACCTCATATAGGAGCGGAAAGAAGAGGATAGGATGTTACTGGGTATTAAAAACCATACTGTTGCTCAACATCACAGATGTGGCTGTGAGCAGAGCCCTTTGATGACATCATTACTGTGCTGCACATTTTCACAGCCTATCAATAACTCAGAGAAGAGACATAGTATGTGATATCCAGTGACATCCCCTCCTCAACTCGCCGCTTACACAAAATGTGAGGTAAGAAGCGGAGGGGGAAGGCGGAAGGCAGGGGCGGATTGGGAACTTAAAGTGGCCCTGGAAAAAATTATTGAAGTGGCCTCATGTCGGCGGGACCAAAATAACTGTAGGTGGGGCCAACACAAAAGTAGGCGGGATTTAGAACTACAGGAATTTGGTTGTAGTAACATTTAGGAAAACCTAGATGTGATGACTTTACACACAGTGGGTCTTCTCTAAAGCCATGCAGGGCAAATGTATAGTATACTACAGGCAGCCCCCTCTTAGTATAGTATAGTATAGTATAGTATAGTATAGGTAGCCCCCAATAGTATAGGTAGCCCCCCATAGTATAGTATAGGCAGCCACCCCTTAGTGTAGTATAGGCAGACCCCCTTAGTATAGCATTGTATAGGTAGTCCCCTTTAGTATAGTATAGTATACTAAGCCCCCCTCACTTACCATCAGTTGCTCTGAGCAGCGTCTCTTCTCACATCAGGCAGACAGGAAGTGAAGTCAGACTTCCTGTCTGCCGAACAGCACCGTGGGAGCCTAGCAATTGGCTGCCTGTTGCTGCCCACTGAACACCAATATTTTAGATTGCTTTCCTGTACGTGCCTCCCCCCGTCGCATCCAAACACGCCCCCCAGGAAAATCTGAGGAGGCCTCCAGGTGGCCTCGTTAGGCCATCAGCCTACTGGGAAACTTCCCTGTAAGGTCTATGGCCAATCTGCCCCTGGCGGAAGGGAGAGCCGCAGCATTGCTCTTGTGGGGAGGGGGGGGGGGGTTGTGTTTGTACATTGCTGTGAGGCACCCTACAGATTAAAGTAATTGACCTGCATTGGTAGGAGGCCATTACTTTGCACCATGTACTGAGTTAATAAATCCATTTACTGTAATTAATAAATGCAGGCATATTTAAAATGTAGTTTCTGCAATGCAGCTAATTTATATTTTAGAGAAACACATTTCTTTAGGTTTTCACTTCATCTTAAATTTGATGTATGCTAAAAATGCATTTTTTTCAATTCTCTTGTGAAAGCGGCCTTGAAGTGAATTAATCATGCCAAATATTAAAGAACTATGTTCATTTCAAAAAATGTTTCAGCAGCTTGATGCAAATAACTATTTAGGATAGCAAACAATATGCTCTGAATTATTAAATGCAGAGGAGAATGGTTACTGATCATTTGTCTGTCAGTCCCCTCTTCCACAACAAATACAGTGGATATAAAAAGTCTATAGACCCTTATTAAAATTGCAGGTGTTTATGATATAAAGCCTGAAATCAAGCCAGCAGGCCATGGGATTTAAATTCTTCTATTGTTCCACAGATTTTGGCTTTCAGCTCCATCGTCTTCACAGTGTTCCATGGCAATTCCTTTGATATTCATTTATATCCCTCTCCAAAATGGTACTTTTCATTGGGGATCATAGCTATCCTAGTAGGGTTCAACCATGAAAACGGAAAGTAATCCTACAGGAACAGCTGATCTTTATTTGGGATTAATCAAAATCACTTTCATTGATGGTAGGTGTATGCTAATTACTTTTGGACATGATTTTGAATGAGATTAGTAAACTCTGAACACAGTTACAGCCCCATTATGAAGGCGTGTGCACCCTTATGCAACCAGGGTATTGTAGATTATTATTTTCAATTATTTTTACTAACAATTGTCTATTTGTTTTTCACTTGAATGTTGTTTGCTGCTGTTATGAAACAGGTTCTCACTGGGATGAGAAGTTTTAATTCTTCACCCATTTCTCATAGTTTAATGTACTTTTTAATCCTTGGCCCAGTCTTCGTATATATACATCAGAGCATCGATGTATTATGTGTATTGTTATTTCATGTTATTAAGCACATTTTGTCCTTGCTAGTACTTGGAATATTGTATGTATTAGAAATATAAAGAATATTGCCAGAACAATGTCTGAGTGACTGATAACATAGCTAGCTAGCAGCCCAAGTTAATTAGCTAGGTCAACAGGTAGTCGGAGAGGTAATTAGGTTAGAACTTCTAGATGATATGCAATGTGCTTCCACTGCAATATACTGACAGAAATAAAATTGGGGAGTGTATTAATATGTATCAATATAAATGTTATATTATCGAAAAGTATCACAGACTCAGATTGTATAATGCTACAGATACATTGTGTCAAATATCTTAATGTTTCACGCAAGTGTGAAATGTCATTCCCTGATGTAATATTGTGTATCCAGTCAAATAGCTAATCATCATCATCTATGTATTTATATATATAGCGCCACAAATTCTGCAGCACTGTACAGAAAACTCATTCACATCAGTCCCTGCCCCATTGGAGCTTACAATCTAAATCCCCTAACATACACACACAGACCAAGAGACACTAAGGGCAATTTAATAGCAGCCAATTAACCTACCAGTATGTTTTTTTTTGAGTGTGGGAGAAAGCCAGAGCACCCGGAGGAAACCAGCGGAAACTCCACACAGATAAGGCCATGGTCAGGAATCGAACTCATGACCCCAGTGCTGTGAAGCAGAAGTACTAACTACTAAGCCACCGTGCTAAGGGTTATCCATTAGTCTGTTGAGTAGAGACAGGAAAAAATGTTTGACACCCTGGAAGGTATATAATGTAACTCCATATCTCATTCCAAACCCATTTGCATCAATATAGAGTTGATCCCCCCTTTGCGGCAATAACAGCCTCCACTCTTCTAGGAAGGCTTTCCACTAGATTTTGGAACATGGCTGTGGGGTTTCACATGCATTCAACCATAAGAGCTTTAGTGAGTCCAGGCACTAAAATTGGGGGGTGATAAAGCTTGGCTTGTTTTCAATTCATCCCAAAGGAGTTTGATGGGGTTGAGGGCAAGGCTCTGTGCAGGCCATCCAGTTCTTCCACACTTAACTCGGAAAACTATTTTTTTTAGATGGACCACGCTTTGTGCACGGGGGCATTGTCATACTGAAACAGGAAAGGGCTTTCCCCAAATTGTTGCCGAAAAGCTGTAATCATACAATTTTCTAGAATGCCATTGTATGCTGTAGCATTCATATTTCCCTTCGCTAGAACGAAGGGGGCCAGGCCAAACAAAAAAAACACCCTCCTCCACCAAACTTTACATTTGGCAGTACATATTTGGGTAGGAAGCACCTTCAACCCATCAATTCATCCATCAGATTTCCAGATGCTGAATGGTGCTTCACCACTCCAGAGAACACATTTCCCCTGTTCCAGAAACCTATGGCAGTGTGCTGTACAAACTCAAATCGACGTTTGACTTTACACATGGTGATCTGAGGCTGGTGTGAGGCTGCTCGGCCATGGAAATCCAATTCATGGAGCTCCCGACGAACAGTGGACAGATTATTTCTAGGCGCTTCAGTACTTGGTGGTCCCATTTTGATAACTTAACTGGCCTTCATTTCTTTTTTTTTCTGCTCATAGGGTCTCTTAAATGCTCCCCATCTTCTAATGGTTTTGTAGTTCTATCTGATAAGAGAAGCTAGCCGAGCACACAATACAGCACCTTGTCACAGGCTCCACATATACAGTTATGTGATTTACTGGTCTTCACCTCTACAAGTACTGAAAATAGGGAATGTGTAACAATTTGTACCTAACTCTGCTATATTTAGTCATCCAGAAAAAACACTCTAGCTAGGGACTTACCTAGAACGGGCATATTTAGGCTTCTTTGGGGTGGGTTCATGATGCAGGCTGTGTAACGCAATGATAACGCAATGCTGTACTTCCAGAAATCAGAGACCTAAACTGCTCTTCAAATGCTATTGCTGCCATACAAAAATCCAGTGACCCAGAAGTGATGTCAGCAACTTTGGGTTGTGCTGCCTGAGGGTGCGGTAACTCTGTCTGGTTTGCCACTGCCACCAAAACCCATCCACCACTTCCACTACAGAGATTATGGGACTGTACTTCAGGAAGCTACCCCCGTGTGACATTTGGCCCTGGAAGCTGATGAAGGAGGAGTCACATTATAACTTTCAGGCTGTCAACCTATGTTTTCTGTCTCTACTAATGGGTTATCCCTTTTTCAGCTGAGTAAAGACTAACATGGACAGAGGAAGGCTGCCAAATTTTAGCCCGGAGGTCAAGAAATGACTCAGCAACCTATTAGGAATATTTTAAAAGAAAAAGAATGCATGTGACCCAGCCCAAGATAGCCCACTATGGGAGCGCCCCAGAGGGTGGATGCCCTCCAGCCTAGCCTGCCCGTGACCATGGACTAGAAAGAGGAAATATCCGCTCATCATTCAATAGCAAGCAAAATATTCAAAAAAACATAAATATACCAGAAGCTGTGCAACATTTTGGTTGGGATGTATTCATTTATTTTAAAAAGTGAAAGTTTGTGGGAAGAAATATATAGCTCCACTTAGAAATGGAGTTACTTAATTCTTACTAGTTTACAGTCAACAACTTATATCTCTATTTTTACTTTTATTTCAAGAGCAGGGTATTTAACTATATACTTTATATATTTTGCAATAAAAGGTTGTCTGTAAAATTCTCTATAACATTTTTGTCTAGATACTAGTCCAGAAGGAACTCCTGCTGTGCTGCCTATATAATCACTGAGTCTTTTCCAGAATCTAAGAGGTCTATTTAAGAAGAGGATGGCATTACTACTATTTCAATAAGATACAACTGAAGCCTCTCTGGAAGGTCCATGTCGGGGCCCCCAGAGCAGCCCCGTCATAGTAAATTGCAGCAATATTTCATTATGCATTGCTCTGATTTGCAGCAATACATATTGATTGTTACCATACAGTATTAATAAATAGATCACAAAAGTATAAGGGCTAGATTTACTAAGCTGCGGGTTTGAAAAAGTGGGGATGTTGCCTATAGCAACCAATCAGATTCTAGCTTTCATTTATTTAGTACCTTCTACAAAATGACAGCTAGAATCTGATTGGTTGCCATAGGCAACATCCCCACTTTTTCAAACCCGCAGCTTAGCCCTAAGTCTGTTGTGTTTCTACCAGCAGGTCTGAGACCAGGAAAATATAAACTTGTGACTCACAACAAACATTATCTCTCAGTGATCATGCTTACACAGGAAATAAACCTGAGCCTGAACATAAGGATGCATTGGAGCTCATTACAATTTTTCGTACACTAGTAGGCAGTTTTGGAATAAAATATACAGAAAAATATTATTGCCATAGATCAATATACTTATGCCAGTGTTTGTTTAAAATGTGTTACAGTCATACATGCCTACTTTCTAAATGTGATTCCCAGGAGGTCCGGGGACAGGTGGGCGTGTGGGGGGCGTGGACCAGAGATTTGCGTCACTAAACCCCGCCCCTAACGCTGTCGTTACACTTTGCTCTATACCAGATGGGGACATGGCCACAATGATGCATTAATCGCGTCACTAAGCCCCACCCCTCCATTCGCTTTACAGGACAGGATTTTGCTCTGCTCTCCCGGGAGTGCGGGAGGACTCTCAGAAATTCGGGAGTCTCCCGGACATTCCGGGAAAGTAGGCAATTATGGTTACAGTGCCTTAAAGAACCTCATCATCATTGCATGGTCAAGTTCAGTTCTGTCTCTTTCCTGTATTTAAAAACCAGGATTGACTATATATTACTAGATCACAGTTCCATTGATGTGGAGGAGCCACCTGAATCGTACAGATATATTAAAATGTATTTCTAATGTTTGAAACATTATTACTCTTATGTTAAATAGAAAAATCCATAAATCCTTCATAAACTGTAGATAAGATATCTGCAAAAAGAGAAAAAAGTCACCCACAGTAGCAAATTAATGTCCTGTACATAAAAACTTAATGTTCCCAGAAATCATATCCTCAGAATGTAGTACTTGGTTGATGAGCTGGAAAAAAAAACTGGAAGACTGTGAGACAGATGCCAAAAAAGAGGAGACTGTACATTGAACTACTTGAAGAGAAGTGTTGCATAGACTTCTAAGTCCCTGGCTGTGTGCTGCCTTATTCTTCAATAATGCTGGACTACTTCCTACTAGAGAGCTAAAGAATTATATGATGATCTGCCAGACTGTATGCTACAAGAACAGCGACTCAGGTGGCTCTCTGCTACACTTCAGGAGCTGCAGAGATCGTGACAACTTTTTGCTGCTTGTGTGAGTGCAGACTGAGTAATTGCACCAATCAGCAGGGTTATATATTTATGGGTAAATTTATCAAGCTGCGGGTTTGAAAAAGTGGAGATGTTGCCTATAGCAACCAACAGATTCCAGCTGTAATTTTGTAGAATACACTAAATAAATGATAGCTAGAATCTGATTGGTTGCTATAGGCAATATCTCCATGTTTTCAAACCCGCTTGATAAATTTACCCCCTACTGTTTTATTGATTGTCATTTAAAACATGATACTGGTAGTTAGCCATTTATTGAGCCCTTCAAGACCAAAGGTGGTTTGTGCCTCAATGACCAAATCTATTACAAACTGATGGTTATAAAAATCACTGTGATGATCATAAATGTCAAAATGTGGACTGCGGGGGGGGGGGGGGGGGTTAGAGAACTATTGTATTTTCCAACATAGAACAAGTTTACATTTAAATGATCATTTTATAATTTAAGTGAACATAAACTTTGTCAATTAAATAGTGTGAAAAAAAAACACTTTAGAGTGCTCTATAATCAGTATGGCAGCCTGTAATGTATATTTGGGGTTTCACTGTTCCCCACTGTTAGAAAATAACTTTTTATATTTGAGTTAACTGGGCGCTTTACTATGTGTATTTGCATTAAGTGGTTTCTTTAGGGCGTAAGAAGCAGCTGTAGTGCAAGATCAGCAGGGTAAAGGTCCTTAAGTGGTCTGGAGAGGTCTATTAGATGCGTTTCAACCCAAGGTCTTTTTCATGGCATGAAAGAAACCGCTTAATGCAAATAAGACCTTCAAGTTCTGCTAGGCATACAGATGACCTAAAAATGATTTTGTAGAGACTGTACCTGTTTTTTACTATTGTTATTTTAACAAACTCTTTGTGATATTCTTGTGCATTAAAATTATTTGTTTATAGGTAATTGCACTATATGCTTCTTTTTCTCTGCATTATACAATGCTGTATG
Organism: Mixophyes fleayi; assembly: GCF_038048845.1. NCBI lineage: Eukaryota > Metazoa > Chordata > Amphibia > Anura > Limnodynastidae > Mixophyes > Mixophyes fleayi. The sequence goes on along the minus strand of NC_134405.1, from coordinate 235,782,805 downwards.
AGAAATAGAAGTCTCCCTCTGAAGTTTTCCCATGAATGGAGACCAATGCACTTGTCTTCTTTAATAGAGTAAGAATATTTATCTAAGGGGTGTCTCCTGAAGATTGTTATCACTAAACTTTATTATTGCCAGAACAAGACTGTGCAGATTATTCATAGTGCTGTCTAGGACAAAAGTTAGACACTATACAGTTAAAAATTAATTTATCATAATATAGCTAGGTAACATATATAATAGCTTGACAAAATATAGCATTTATTATTAAGCTACCCCAAGGGAACATTGTATATGTTGGATTACACTATCTGGTATATCATATTTACTGCAAAGCAACATTAACCCCCCAGGCCCTCGGCTGGAATAAAAGTATTGTTTGCCGTATATTGTGTTGAAGAATCATAGACATGTCACTGGAGGTACAAGAAGGCAACCAAGTATCATTTAAATGAGGCTAAGGGGTACATTTACTAAACTGCGGGTTTGAAAAAGTGGAGATGTTGCCTATAGTAGCCAATCAGATTCTAGTTATCATTTATTTAGTACATTCTACAAAATGACAGCTAGAATCTGATTGGCTGCTATATACATCTCCAGTTTTTCAAACCCTCAGTTTAGTAAATATACCCCTAAGTGTAGAGCGCGTCACATACTGAACAGAATACCCCACCTTACAGAAATTCCCCTACCTTACACCAATGAGCCCCAAACAGTGTGAAAGAGTCTTGCAAGTGGGAGTCACTCCTTTCACTGTGTTATGCTTTGAATATCCACATAGTAAAAGCAACTACAAAAATGGCTGCTATGGAAAGTTAATTCCCACAAGTAATAAGCCAAACTTGGTGGTTTACATAAACAGTCACAATTCTTCTCAAGATGAGCACTCTCAAGATGACAAATGTTTGTTATAAGAAGTCCCAAAACCAACCTTAAAGAATTTTCAGATATCATTAATATCTTTCATAGCTTCTATCATCTTAAGACGTCACTTTCATTATGCTCTAGAACTGTGTTAGCAGCAGTTATAGAAGACAATGACATGATGCAGAGTTGAGTTTCATAAGTGGTATGATTTCTCTTTGACGCAATGCATCTATAATTTTCTTTAAAAAATGCAGAAATGTATCAAAATCTATTCCATGTCCACAATGCGGATTCTAGATTATATTCCCTATACTTTAATTAAAAAAATGCATGAAACTGTGTCTCACTAAGTTTTGCTTTGTGTTGTTAGATATTCTAAGGAAGTGTTTGTGATAAGGTTTCTTGCTTTAATTAGAACTTGTTGGTGCATGACTATCTTATTCCAAACATGCTCCTGGAAACTACATAAGAAAAAGTAATTTAATTATGAAATACAGTGCCTTCTACTGTACGTCCATAAAATACATGATTAGTTACATTATGTTTTTAATAGGTGTGATTTAAAAGCTGTTTGTCATAGTACAGTAAATAATGTCCAACAACATAATGTTAACGTTTTGCCATATTTACAAACATTTGCATATGGTACCTGAAGTATAATAATATGTCAAGAACATCTCAACAATATTTTACACACTTGATAAATATTGACCTAGAAAGTCAAATAACTTGAATATCTCAACCAGAAATAATACATAGAACTGTGTGCACTTTGTGAACAGCCCAGGTGACAGAAATAATAAAGTTTGATGTTCTGTGAATAATGAGCCTAAGAATATCTAGTTCAGTATTCTGTATATGAGTTGCTCGTTGGATATTATTGGATCTTTCCTGCAGTACAAGAACTATTCTACTGTGATCTCTAAATACATTTCACAGTTCCTTGTTCAGAGAGCCTCGGATACTAGCAAAACTCATCCCCTAGGCAACAGAGCTTATCACAGAATGGTTGCAATTGTATTAACTCGTTCATCAGCGCTGATTGGCAGAGTATGCTATAACAAGCCTATTTTGTACGTGTCCCGTGTACGTTGCAGATTAACATTAACTGTAAGTAACCTTTTACAGTGATCTGGCCATCTTCCCATTATAATAATGAGCATTTATTTCACATAGCTAAAGGCAGTCTTCTACTGCATAAAATATAGGCAAAGTATTATATATGGGCACATAGATGTAGTTTGAAGCCTAATATATATGTTTTTTGTTCAATTTAAAATAATTATTGTAGTATTGTAGAACTTCTTAGTGACACTGTGCAATGAGACAACAACATGTAATCTGCACACACAAGAAGAAACAAATACATTATTCAAATGTTACTTAACCCCATCATGTTGAGTATCATACCAGCATTGCAATGCTATCCAATCCTTTCAGAGCACTGCAATGCTACATTAACACTTCTGTAAACTAGGAAGTACTATTGAAAAATACAATCATACGATTTATACAGAAACTAGTTTACAGCAATGGGGTTTAATCTAAATAAAATGTCTCTATCTTTGAAGTACATGAACATGAAATACACTATAGCAAGTTGATGAATAACTCTCAAAGAACACAATAAAGTGCTACAGCAGTTAAACAGCATCATTTGTTGTGAATATCTACAAATATAATCAGCTGCTTAACAATCATAGGGAGCATGTGTTCCAGCTTTTATTTCAGGCATAGAACTAAAGTCAAAAGATGACATAGCAAAAGGTTGTAGCACATTTCATCATCCAACATAATACAGCTCAAAGACGAGTGAACAAGATGAATAGATGAATAATATATATATATATATATATATATATATATATATATATATATATCTATATCATGTTTTGACAGATAAAGGCATACCAGTAACCAGAACTTTCCCATGCTACACAAGAGACAAGAGCACATCAGTATGGTTAATAATCCAACAACTGCCACAGGGTGTGAGACCCCCAAACAACTTTACCTTGGGGTTGCTGATGAGCTGCTGTTCGTCCTCATGTAATAAAGCCCTGGAGTTGGACTCGGAGTTATTGACGTAGATCTGCAGACATGGGTACAAGGAGGTGCCCTTACAGTCACTCCCGCAGGTGAAAGTACACTCAAACGTCTCCCCGATCTGTTGCACTGACAGCACCGTGCAGTTTGCTGTCTTGCCCTGGAGATCCTGCAGCGCTGGATTCAGCCAGCAGAAGCCCAATATGAACAGAGATACCACTCCAGAGATGATTAGGAATAAACCCAGCCGGATGCTTTTGTCTTCGGCTTCTGAGTATTCATAAGCCACCCTGAGTTTTGCCATGGCGTCTGGATGTGTGTCCTCGGCATGTACAATTCAGCAGGTCATTGCTCTCAGCAGAGGGATGACATGGAGCCGAAGGGGGAGAGAAACTATTGCCAGACTCAAGAACATGTCGTGAGAAAGTGAGCTTCTGCCGTGTACTTTCAGATCACTTCCAGCACATCGTGTAAATCAGGCTGCTTCAGTCTAGTGTGGCTCTCCTGCCCACCCCAAGAGATAAAGGGGAGTTCACCATCTTCCTCCCACCAATGGTGGCAGCTGGCTGGGAGCTTGACATCCACATGTCTCCGTGAGAGCAGATCCCTGACACAGGCACAGTACGGTCCCCCATGCACACACGCCAGCTGCCCCGGGCTCCCCTATATATTGTGGTCGCATTTGATTTCACATTGCACCATGATGCACTTTTACAAAAATTGTATTGTTAGTTTCAGCGTAAAACTTCTCTCAGTGACTATAGAAAAATAGTAAAGTGATAATAAAAATAGGAAAACAGAATGCTGAATTGATGTCCATGAAGGGTTGATTTTCATGCCACCTCAGCACCCTAATGGAACGTCTACATAGGTAAAAACAATGACTAGCTAATTGTGAAACAGAAAGATAACTTACTATGATAATAAAACAGTAGTACGAAGATGAGATGAAATACATTGCACATAATACAGTGCAGGATAAGGTAACTGTGAGCAAAGCAAAGCAATAATAGCTTTAAAAAAAAAAGTCCAGCTAGACCTATATGTAATACATTGTAAGGGGTGGAATATAAAATAAAAAGAGTAATTAAACCGAAGTAGCATTATTCTTCTAATATGCTGTCCATTTCTTTCTCCATAGCAATCTCTAGCCTAGACCCCGCTATTTGATGCTGTATGTTATAAAGTGTTTAACACGAACCCAGAATCCTGACATGGTAGTTCTGTACCTTGCCATACTGTAAGTGTATTTACATGTGTTATTCCTTGCTTTGAGGTAATATCCCATGCTTTTAAATTCCTGTTATTTCTTTTATGGCAATGCCTTAAAGTGGCCTGGTTGCAAATTGCATTATAATAAAAAAAACAATTATTCAATTCTACCTGGTTATAGAATTTTATTCAAACACATCATAAAAAATAGAAGCATGGAAGACTTCACAACATTTACAGAAACTTATTAAGACTACCCCTTTAGGAATTTTCCCTTTAGGGTGAAGGTGTTAAACTTCTTTTCATGTTTAATCAAAAGTTGTTAGCATGTAAGTTTTTAATTTTATTATGTTCATGTATTTTGTAAAATTTCAGGTAATGTTTTAGATATAAAATATGCTTACATTAGACAATGTGATGTCAAATCACCAGTGAATATATACAATATATTTACAGCACACACACTATTGTGTGCTTTGTACTCCTGTTTTATGTACAAGCTGAGTGAAATCATGAAAGACATATATGATGTTAGACAGTGACATGTCCATCTTCGCCAAAGCTGTTACATCTCAAACACCTTGCATTTTATACCTGAGCAGACAGAACTGTCAAGTTTTCAAGTAACATTTTACATGGCACTTGTGTTGTTTTTACATATTGGCTAATCCAAAACATTTAGGACCTCATTTAGAGTCGGATGCAAAGTCTGTTTTAGGCGCATCCAACAAAAAAACACTACCACGCATGTGCAGAAAGCACCAAATCCGCTTTCTGCACATCTGTGCAAGTGTTAATTGCATCATGGACGCAATTAACACTTGCGACAGGTTGCGACTCACTACGAGAGAATGGGAGGAACACGGATTTGTGAAGGCGTGACCATGTAAATGCATCCTAGTCGCAGTGAGGCGCAGACGCAACACACGTCAAAACAGGGCTAAAGCTGTGCGGCAGGAATTAGGTGGCGCAATCGTTACTAGCTGCCGGAACTGCTCGCAGCTCGATAGGGCATTAAGAGTGGGACGCAACTGGGGTTGCTTGCCACTCGTAATACCCTACCAAGCTGCGGCACACTCCCACTCCTACACGTCTTACACGGACTTTGTGTCCGACTCTAAATGAGGTCCTTAATCAACAATGACTGTAATGAAAGCAAGGAAAACATGATAGAAACTTGCAGTAAACCGATTTTCTGGTATGTTTTCTACTTGGCTAAAAATGAATATTCAGCATTGTTTTTATTAAAGATCATTCAAAAATAGTGAGCCTAGAGAATGCCAAACTCACTGTCAAATGTTTGTACATATGGTATCTTTTTAAACAGTCTGAAGAAATTTCCATATAAACCTGGATGTAACACAGGTAGACAGCTGACCAGTGTGTTCTCTGACCAAGTGGAATGATCACAGTGTAAGTAATTGAAATAATGCTCCACTACCATTGCATAGATTAGGACAAATAAACCATCACTGATGCTAGAAAGAGTTTACAGAAGAGAGAATTTCTGTATATAGTTGCCTCTCATTTTCCTTATTTATTCATTCATTAATGGGGGGGAGGGATTGTTTCATATGTACATCTGTTTTTTTTATATATATATATATCCAAAATAAATTAGCATGAGCCATTTATGAAGCCTTAAGTTTCAGACTGCACTATAATGCAGGACAGTTTGCGTACAGATATTTCTGTTAAGACATATATATTCCAAAATGCTTTTTCCAATTCTTATTTTCCCCTTAATTGAATGCAGTTTTATTTGTTTGTGGCTCACCCCTGGTGAAGTTGTGGGCCAGCAAGGCACACTTTAGAGGTCATTTAGGAAGCACAGCTGATACAATAGGTGCAAATAGGTGCGTGTCCAAACAGCAAGGGGCGCCCCTAAAACAGGCTCTTTACACCCCTTTATCTCATATACTTCCGGACTTCATATGGGCCCTGAGAAAGTGTCTTATCACAATTTACTGGTCTGAAAGCCACACAAATTTTGGGGGACTTGCATTTTTTTCCCAAAGATTTAAAAAAAAAAAAATATTTTTCAATATTTGCTCCCACTACCGCCCTCACTAAATTAATGGCACATTTCCAACACTGATTGCCAGAATCTTGCTCTGTTTTTTAGTTTCTGAAGGAGGACTTCTCCAACATCCAGACACTATGTTCTCTTTGTTTCTACTTGGAGGATTATGCCTGGACTGGAGTAGAGGCGGCCTTATCTCAGTACAAAAAGTCTAACAAACATCACTTATTCATTATTGTTTTTCCCAAAAAATGAAACACAAAAAAAAAGATTCTCTTGGGAGCAAACTACTTCCCTGAGAGTGATATTTTAGCTTAAGTTACTGGCAGAGTGCTCCTATGAAATATATATATATGACAAATATTTTTTTTAGGATGAAAACCAATTACTACATGGAAATAATTGACTGCACCCGCTGGTTCCAAGTACAGTAACTCAGATGGGAGTCCTGGAAGGCTCACAGCAGCTTTGAGTACGGGTTCTGAGTAAGGTGAGGATCAGAAAGCGGCAGTGCCAGAGCTCCTTCTGATAGTGCCAGGAAGAATCTATGGTATCTGCTGGCTTCTGAGGGTCCCATGAGCCAGAGCACCATGCAGGAGCTCTGACAGCTCTGACAGCAAGAGGGTTGCCACCCTCACTGTCTGGCTTATGACATCTAGGAGCCCAATTTGGCTTGAAAGTGTCACTAGGCCAAAGGACAAAGTCCTGAAAGTCACCTGTGTGGGAATTTTAAAAATAAAGTCCTCCTGCAAGCCTTAGCGGTACCAAGGCAAAGACATGGCTTAGCCGTTCCTGTTTCTGGCTGCACAAGGGAAAGGTGGTGAATACCCCCACCTGTCACTGAAGTGAAAGTAAAATTAAAGTACCTATTCCAGATTTATCCTTGTTAGATAACAACATCAGTTTGGACTAGGTAAAGAGGATTAGGGCTGGTTTACTGCACCCCAAGCTTGTTGTGTCTGACCTATAATGGCCATCAAACTATAATCAATCACTTTTCATTCCAGAAGACTAGAAAACTTCCACAAAACTGCTTTTGAGTTGAAATAAATGTTAGATTCCAAAATTATGAAAACATTAATTTCATTTGATTGGTAAGGATATGCTCCAGAAGAAGAAATCCTAGGTCAGAGCTTCTGAAGTATTGGCCACCTGAGTTCTTGTTACTGGTTTATTGGACATGCATAGACACGCCCCCTATACATCAGAATGTCTAGTCCTGATCTGTAGGCAATGAGAGACAGGTCTAATCCCCTCTCAGCAGGTGGTGGGTAAAGGACAATCAAATGGCCCCAACCAAAAGTTCCAGTACCTAATTACTTACCTACCCCTTTGCTGGGTGGGTATAGAATTAAAAACTTGGAGTTGGAATTGAATGCCATATCCAGTGATTCTAGCCATCACATTAGTATGGTTTAAGCATAGCTTTAAAATTTAAATAATTTCATTGCATAAAAGTGAAAAAAGTTCATCTTTATAAGAATGCACATGCTGCTTATTCTATACTTACACAATCAAGACTCTCATCTTCAGTCTAAAATAGACAGATTATAGTGGAGCAATTGGATTCCATGCATCAATCAAGCTATGAGTGATTAATGCTTTCACATATGGTTGGTTTGAAATGTGCTTATAATCAAGAATACAACTTGGTCGGATGTGGTCTGTATTCCCTTGTAATCCACTGATAAGGTACTGACATTTCTGAGACAGGATACCTACAGCATGTTTGTGTATTTCTGTGACATGATAATTGAGTATATGGTCTTAGCCCAGGTAGGGGCTAAGACCACCACATTTTTGTTTTTCAATGAGTGCACAGTGGGGAGTCTTCTCCCTGTCTAGGAAAAACTAGTATTGAAAACTGTCCCCATGATGAATCACACAGTTATTTGGAAATCACACATTACACTGTAAATTATATTGAAATTCCAATTTTAGACAAACCCTTTTTCTTTGTCACCAGAGCTTCAGTCGATTCTAGCATACAGGCTGGCTCAGTGGAGTCTACCTCATTTCACAGACTGGCCACCCCAAACCTGGTCACATCAATGATTAGGATTGGTCTAGCATTTCAAATAAATATTCCAATTTATGGTTAGGGTTGGAAATTACTTTTGCCTCTATATAAAAACCACATGTTGGTATTCCTTCTGTATCTGTCTTTTATTGGTATGTGACCGCTCTTTTAAGAACTACTATTGAGCAGTAAAAACTACTATTCTTAAAGCTCCTGCACTAATCCTGCAAGAAGTCTATATCTGCTGAAATTCTGGAGAGACCTACAGATAAGAAAAACCACTGCAATCAATCCATCAGCTGACCTATTGAACACAGCATCCTGAGTCATCACTCTGCCTGCTACCTGCCTGCGATTCTGATTTACAGTAAGCAGTCAAGAGGAAACAGTCACAATCAACAGCAAAGAAGTGTTGCAGCTGCTACACACCACCCATAATTAAGCAGTTCCAGGTGCTGGTGGATGAGCCTAATGGTGGCACTGACTACTAACTGGTGGCATCACAGCAGTGCGCAGTTGATGCCAACAGTCGGTTAGTGTCTGATGGGCGAGTATGACCAGTTGGAGTGGTCAGTAATGACACATTACTCTGACAGTAAGTTAACCCCAAGACAAATCTATAAAAAACACCTCCCTAAGACAGGGTGACAGAGTAAGCACATCCTGTCACACAGCATGTTACCACTTTTATTTTTTACAGTAAAAGCACTTTTTCATCCTACCCATATCAGTGGAGCTGACATGTAGTGTTTCCAGTTGCCTTAACCGTACAAAATTTCAGTCCCTGCTCCCATTGGAACATGGGGTTTTAATTCACACCACACAAACACACAAGTGGGTCTCCATTGACCCCCTTGTGTTCACTTGCAATGAAAACGAGCATACAGCATCTAAAAGATAATGCAGTCACAAGTGGAAAGAAGTATTGTGTCACTTGACACTTCCCATAATGAATCGTTTGTGTGTCTTCATCAGCATTAAATAATGGTATTAAAAGCATGCTTTTGAATGTGAATGAGCCCCAATCTTTTTATGTCCTGTGTATCCACCTAAAACATGTTCAGCATAAATGTAATTTAGTATTGTCCAATGACGCCTTAATAATCTAAGTGTCTTATGATAATTAAAATATCATTCTGATTTCTAACAATCAAACATGCCTTGGGTCATATCCTACTGAAATATGAAGTAGTGAAGTGCCTTGTAAACTCTTACTACAGCCGATGGGCACATCTAGACTAACTAAATTATTAGCTGGAGTTATAGGATAAACATGTAAACATTTAGGACCTGAGTCATATTCAGACGCAACTTGCACAGAAGTTGGAGCTTAAAAATGAGCATAAAACATCAATGTTGTTCTGACTGTATCCAAATCCAAGTGGATCTCAAGATACATATTGATGTGAATCAGGATGCAAGTAAAGTACACTTTACCTAAACATTATGTGCTATATGCTAACAGAGTGCAGTATATCCACAAGCATATGTGGAATAAAGGAACATCTCTAAACACTAAAACTATTAATAAAAAATAAGGTTGGTTTAAAAATATATATTTACATTAAATAGCTGGTGCAAATGATACCACTGAAATAAGCATACTTAAGAGAAACCCAGGACTTGAACCATCTGTATCTGAGTCGGTCTGCCCTCGGCATTCCCTTACTGTACATTGCCTTAGTCCATCCACCCCTTCCCAGCCTCGTTTTGCCTCGGAAGTCGTAGACAGTCATGAGTGTCATTTGTGTTCAGTTATGAATTGCATGCAATTGTGTTTATTGGCGTAAGGTCCATATTTGTGTATGCACAGAGCTATTTCACCCAAGATGCGGCACGCAAATAGACTTATGTCCAAATATGAATTAGGCCCTCAGAGAGCAAACACATTTTTATAAATTAGCATCGCCATTAGATACTGCCGATATCCAACAATGACTGTTGAAGATGATTTTGGCTATTAATTAATATTTAATATCTTGTTGGTTAACCTGCCACCTGGCACAGCATAGCTTGTTTTTTTGAAGACCTTATATTGTATACATAGCTGACATTCGATCACAATTAATTATTGTTTCAGCACAAGTGTATGTTCCAAATCAACAATTTCTACAAATTTGAACTGTTATTTTATGTAGTGTGCTGTAATACAGTCCTTCAATAGGAACTGTTATTTTATGTAGTGTGCTGTAATACAATCCTTCAATAGGAACTGTTATTTTATGTAGTGTGCTGTAATACAGTCCTTCAATAGGAACTGTTATTTTATGTAGTGTGCTGTAATACAGTCCTTCAATAGGAACTGTTATTTTATGTAGTGTGCTGTAATACAGTCCTTCAATAGGAACTGTTATTTTATGTAGTGTGCTGTAATACAGTCCTTCAATAGGAACTGTTATTTTATGTAGTGTGCTGTAATACAGTCCTTCAATAGGAACTGTTATTTTATGTAGTGTGCTGTAATACAGTCCTTCAATAGGAACTGTTATTTTATGTAGTGTGCTGTAATACAGTCCTTCAATAGGAACTGTTATTTTATGTAGTGTGCTGTAATACAGTCCTTCAATAGGAACTGTTATTTTATGTAGTGTGCTGTAATACAGTCCTTCAATAGCAAAAAATAGAACTGTCAATTATGCAGCCCTGAAAACTATTTATGTCTGAGCTCACACAGCTCCTGTAAACTGTTTTGAAACGTATGAATGAGTGATCTAAACATGCTACACTTCAGTTTACTTCCATTCATAAGTCAGATATAAACAGGTCATGTTGGACAGGATGCAGTTACTTTATCATTAAATCCAAAACACAAAATATCAATTTTTTATGATAAACTGTATCACAAGCTGCAGTCCCAAAAATTCAATAGAGAATAGCAATAAACATATGAGGATTTCCATAAAACCAGTGGTGTTATTATAAACATTTCATCAGTGGATAACTGGATAGTAAAATGGGTTAAATTAAAAAAGACCTGTAATCCACATGAGAGAGCGAGAGTGGTGCTGATGGGCGAGTGTCCAGTATTTATCCTACCCATGCCAGCCACCTATGGGAATGCACAGGCACAGATTGCCCCTTGGATTATCAACCTCTCCCGCCCTCTGCAGCATCTCTCTAGGATCATCTTGATTGCTATTTCTGATTAACTGCACAAAAGAGGGAGGAAATCGCTAAATCTCTCTCAAAGAAATAGTAAACTTAAGTGCCCTTGTGCTAAAAATATAATGCAAAACAGAAATGAAAGGCAGGGCCTTACTAATCATTTGGATTTTCTTATTCAGAAGATTGCATTGCTAAATATAATACACATTTTGTAGCATTAGCATCAACCTTCTTGCTGGCAATGTCATTGGAAGCTTAAAGCTTTAGCAAATGACATGTGTGTTAAATGCTAGATCTTGGAGAGACATTGCTTTCAGATTAATGGAGGGCAATGATATTAACACTAGAGATGCTCAGACTCGGTTTTGTGAAAACCGAGCCCACCCGAGGGGATCCGAGTAGGCTCGCGAGCCAGCTCGTTACTTTTGCGCATCCTTGAATCTGAATCGAGGCAAAACGTTGTCGGATCTCGTGGGTTTTGGATTCCATAAGTACCTCCCTCCCCAGGAGATCAAGTGCCATTGCTCACATAGAAACAGGGCTAGCATTGTTCTTGTCCCTCTCCAGTCTCCAGTGACATTGCTCAGTGCCATTGCTCACACAGAAACGGGTAACAGTGTTCTTGTCACTCTCCAGTCACATTGCTTAGTGTCATTACTCACACAAAAACAGGGGTAGCAGTGTTCTTGTCACTCTCCATTCTCCAGTGACATTGCTCAGTGCCATTGCTCACACAGAAACAGGGGTAGCAGTGTTCTTGTCACTTTCCAGTCTCCAGTGACATTACTCAGTACCATTGCTCACACAGAAACAGGGGTAGCAGTGTTCTTGTCACTTTCCAGTCTCCAGTGACATTACTCAGTACCATTGCTCAAACAGAAACAGGAGGGATAAAAGTGTTCTTGCCAATTGACAAAAATTGTCTGGAAATGATTGGAAATTAATGTTATTGAGGTTAATAATAATGTAGGGATAAAAAAAAGAGCCAAATTATGTGATTTCTCACAAAAAAAAATAGGGATTTTAGAAAAAAAATCGGGATCCAAAGCCAAAACACGAAGTTAATCCAGATCCAAAACCCAAACCCAAACCAAAACACTGGGGCAGTGAACATCTCTAATAAACACCAACATCCTCACTTTTTAAAATGTCTGTGCTAGTGTGCACCACTTCTAATATCTGAGATAAGACTCAGATAACACAAGAAACTTTTGTCTACCTAATTCCAAATAAAGACATAGGCCCGGGACCAGGGCAGCCTTGAACCCACAATTAGGCTTCCTGGTAATAAAGATGCCCCTAATGGAATTTCTTTCTCAGCCCCCAGGTGTGCTAGGAAGACATCCTCTTGTTTCACTAATTGTTGATTAACCAATATGAGCCTAAGATACTCTGGGTCAAATAAAAACAATAAGTGTGCAAAAAAACTAACCTTAACAATTTTACTTGTATCCCTTATCTAACCTAACTCAAGCTTACACCCCTGACTTAAAATCCTGTTAGGAAAACTAGCTAAAGCTTTCCAACTATCCACATTATGGCTATCATTAGTCATCACCTTGATAATAAGTATAAAAAGGTTTTAATAAAACACATCATAAAAAGCAGTGAAAAATTTCACAATATATAATGGAATTTATTATTTCTAATTTGTGGCAAGTTTTCTCTCAGGAGGATGAGATTAATGTATGATTTCATATATAATTAAAATGTATTTGTGATGTTAATTATTGATTTTAATATTTTTGAATATTTTGTAAAAGGTTATTTACTTGGTTGTAGTAAACTTAGATATAAAACAACCTTACCTTATACATTGTGATTTCGACCCAGCAGACATGGTGACAGAAGTAGTCATTGACTTTATCCAGTGTACACTTCTTCACATACAGCTGATATCTGAACTCTTCTGTGCACAGTGATAACTTTTATACCCTCTGAGTGACATCACAAAACTAATTTATGATGTAAGTCAGTGGCATCATCAGCTAAGTCAAAGCTGTTAGATCTCAACCTGGCTGCATTTTATAACTGAAGGTTGGACTACTAGTTGGATGTTCAAAGAGAAAACAAAACTTCCTTAAAAAAAAATACACAAGAGAAAACTTAGTGTTTCATTTTGCTAGTGCTTTGTCTACCTGACCAAAAATTCCAAAACTCAAACCACATTTGTATTATATTCAGATAACAATGATTGACAGTGTGGTAATGAAAATAGCAAATTGCCTGTATAATGCTTATTTATACAGTACCTTTTTAAATATTTGTGAAGACTTAAAACTACTATCCACTCAAAAAAATTCACTAACCTACTTTTTGCTCTTATTCCTTAGCCAGAGCCCTTGAGGCTGCTCCATAAAGCTGTTTTTCCCAGGTCTTCTCCGAATTTGTAATAGAGAGCTGGCAAATCACGTCCAATAAAATGGTTATACATTTTTTAAGTGAGAAGGAGGACCAATCACAAGCCTCAATCTCTTGATTATGTTTTGTGACTGGGTCTCCAGAATTACAGCCAGGGCTTGGAGAAGTACTGGGGGAGACCCAGGACAAACAGCTGCATGAAGCAACCCCAGAGGCTCCGATTAGAGGAAGGTTAGTAAAATGTATATAGTAGATGGTAATGCAAATTTAAGTCTTTACAAATATTGTAAAAAGGTGCCATAACAAGTTTAAAGAAGGCAGGAGATTGTAGAGAAAAAGCCAAAATCCTTTCAGAACTGGATGTAAAGACACTGGTAATCCGAAGATTTAGGATTAGATAGAAGAATGAGTTGAGTATGAAAAGGTGTAAGTGGCAGATTGTGGGACAAGAAAGCCTAATGAGTGTTTTGGTAAGAGTCATGTAGTGATACTAGGAGGTGTTTCTGGTCAATCTGTGGTAGTAAATGATTTTTGATTGTGAATGGATACAGGACATGTCTGTGACATAGTAAGTGACATGGGGATAGGTTTCGGCCAAAGAAGGGAACTAAGATGTGTTTCAGAAGATGAGCAGGGTGAAGGTAAAATGGGTTTTCCACCTTGGAATATTTTACATTTTTTGCCAGGTACATTTCCTTCTGCAATAGGCGATAAGAAGTATAGGAAGGCAGGGGGAGACAATACTGCAGCTCTCTATGCCACCCTCTATAATATGTTCTTCTGCAGATATTCACCATCACTCATGGTCACCCAACAAAGACAAAAGGGAGCAGGCAGCGATTAGTCTGTGAGTGACTCAATCACCATTCACTTCCCTGTCAGGTACTTTCTTTTACTAAATAGTTTTTTCTTTTCAAGCTTCCATCTGTGCTTTTAAGCCATGTATTTGTATCACCTGGCAGAGGCACTTGGCACTGTTTATAATTGTATCCAGAGAGGAACTGTGCTATATTTTAGAATAACATAAACTTAACTACACCACAGAAACATCTGGAGGTAAATGTATCAAGCTCCGATTTTTTCATTGATTTAAAATCGCGGCAAATCGCGGGTGATAGTCCTCGATTTTAGTCGCCAAGTCGCCACATGTATTAAGCTGCGATTTTTACTGTGATCTTCAAAATTGCTGGTCATCTCTTGCAATTTGCCAGAGATTTCAAAGACCGTGTTTAGCTAACTCTCCCGTGCTTAGGTTAAAAATGCACGCTGCATCCTAACTGCAAGATTAGTAAACACGTAACTGTTACACTGCACTGTCTATAGAGCTGCAGGTTCCTGTGGCTGTCAAAAGTTAAAAAATAGATAAATGTTGTAAAAAAAAAAAAAAAACCGTGGGATGCCCCCGTCCGAGCATTATTAATCCTAGCGCTACCAGCCTACTGCTGGTTGTGTGAACATTGGAAAAAAACTTGCCTTTGCCCCCCGATTTTCAAGCAACCAGCACTAGGGAAACCAGGCGGGGTGGTTGGCACTATAGCAGGGGGACACATGGCAGAGGTCCCCCTGCCATAATGACAGACCAACCCCAGGCTGTTCAGCACTGGGCTGGATTCCCTAGGGAGTGGGGTCTGCAAAAAATGTGCGGCCCCCCCCTCTAGGAATAACCAACCCAGTGCTGAAAGCACTAGGGCTCTTCCTACACACCTGGGCGGTGGGTGTAGGGTAATATCGGCAATTATAAAGTTAAAAAAAACAAACGGACATCATTTTGTTTGTGAAACTACAAGTCCAAGCCATGCCAGGGTGCCATAAACAGTCTGGATATGCTGATGTTTGTATAACTACAAGCACCAGCAGCCAAGTCATGCTGGCACTTGGAGAACCACAAGTGCCAACATGGTCTGACACCCATGGCTGGCTGAGACTTGTAGTTCCATAAAAAAAGTAAAAAAAAAAAACACACCCTCATTGAAACCACACAATTTTAATAATTGTTTTAAAAAACAATAAAAACATAACACAACCTCTTTTTTACCACATAAATTTAATAACAATAATAAAACCCAAAATACTCAAGAATATGATTTCATCTTTTGTCAGCAACTTTTAATCCATATGTAATACTTGAAAATATCCCAAAGATTTGTACATCCAAACGTCCATGCTTGAAAATATCTTCTGTTCTTCTGGACATTATTACCCCCTAGTTGCTTGCAGTCTTCTTATCTTCAGGCCACAAGGGCCCTCATAATTGTAAATCCAAATCCGGAACATGATTGAATAAAAAAATAAACCCAATTTACAAACGATACAACTTCTACTTGTACACTGTACAAACAAACCGACGCTAATGAGTAGAATACAGCCACGATGTCTATTTATACTCTATGGGGATTTCGCACGCTGTCATGGGTATTCCCCATAGAGTATAAATAGACCACAGAGTGTAAGAGTGCCAGCTGAGACAAGCAGATGTGGTTTCGGCATAAAATAGCACATCCTGGACACAATACCTCCCTGTAATCTATTCCTCGTGATGAAAAATGGTGCACATAAAAAGCTCCTGTAACCAATAGCAACAAATCGGATATCGCCAATTGTGGCAGGATAGACATCCTATGCAACACCTGTCCATTGTTGCTGGGGACCAGGCTGGGCTTGCCTTGCCACTGTCCCTTTCTTTATCCCAAATTGGCCTGCTACCACCACAAGGCTCCTTCACAGGCACCTAGGACTGCTTCCTTCTGGGTAATGCTTGCTGCTAGCAATACCCCCTTGCAGGGCAGCACAGTGGCGTAGTGGTTAGCACTTCTGCCTTACAGCACTGGGGTCATGAGTTCAATTCCCGACCATGGCCTTATCTGTGAGGAGTTTGTATGTTCTCCCCGTGTTAGCGTGGGTTTTCTCCGGGTGCTCCGGTTTCCTCCCACACTCCAAAAACATACTGGTAGATTAATTGGCTGCTAACAAATTGATCCTAGTCTGTTTGTCTGTCTGTGTCTGCCCGCCTGTGTGTGTGTGCATATGTTAGGGAATTTAGACTGTAAGCCCCAATGGGGCAGGGACTGATGTGAGTGAGTTCTCTGTACAGCGCTGCGGAATTAGTGGTACTATATAAATAAATGGTGATGATGATGATGGTACCCCTGACCTCTTTCCATCAGATCAAGGTTGCTGTGGAAGGTTCCCCCCAGCCTATCACACTGGCAGGGCCAGATAATCAATGGGCCTGATGGGGCCCCAGCCCCAGGACTAGGGGCCCAGGCTAGCCGAGAGTAAAAAAAAATTTTTTTACATTTTTTTATGTGAGGGCACATAGCGTGGGGAGGGTGGTAAGGCTTCCCTGGTGTCTAGGGGGCAGTCCTGTCATTGGAAAGCAACAGGCAGGCAATTGCGAGGTTGCCTGTTGCTGAGTGGGGTGGGGGTTGCGTCTACAGAGGCTATGTGTGACTCGTGCTGTACCAACTTCCACCTAGTCCCAGACAGAGGTCAGCAGCATTCAACACAACAGGTAGGAACAATTTATTTTTAACGGGATATGTGACAACAGGCCCAACAGGGGATGTGTGACAACAGTACAATGAAAAATTCCAAAGGCGCCAAGAGTGGCAATCAATATACAGACACCAAATAATTTTAAATGTGGTATATAAAATCAGTGCACTGATAACAATACAAGTCATTGGATCAAGGTTAAATCCATGTATCAAGTCCTAGAAGGACAGACTGTGGATAAATATGAATGTATTGCAAACACCTTCTCGTAAAGTCCGTAGTAGAGTATATTAATTGCTAATAAAGTCCAATATAAAAAGTGTGTAGTTATATTCCACAAGCGATAACAATCAATGCCAGTGAGGAAGGATTGAATCCAAATGAATAACAATACCGCCTTTGGCTGGTGTTGTCTAGTAAATGAGCTCTGATTTAATAGTTTCTCTGCATATGAGTGCGGGACTATTCTCCAATAATGAGAGTCTTCAATCAAATATCAAGGCAAAAGATATGCGGAACACAGCACCGACTAGTGACGGAGACCAGATGGATCGCTTACCATATTGTGGAATCTTCTCCAGGTTTCCGATCCTCAGTGGGTTCCCGCATACCCCGCTGGCTGAGTAACTCTGAAAAGTGTCACCTTCCTTGCGCATGCGCACTTGACGGTGGGGAACTCCGATAGTCAGAAGGTCCTTCTCACTCATTGTAATATTCTAACATGGAGGGATGAAGCCCACCCCTCCTTTCCACACATCCTATAGGCAGCCTACCCATATTATTACAGGAAGTGCAGATTTCATCCTTTTTCTCTGTAATATGTGACAACAGGCCCAACAGAGGATATGTGACAGAAGGGGATATGTGACAACAGGCCCAACAGAGGATATGATACAACAGGGGATATGTGACAGAAGGGGATATGTGACAACAGGCCCAACAAGGGATATGTGAAAATATAAGTAAAATCAACCCATTTGAGAATTTTGTTGACCTACAAAAATTTATACGGAAGCTCTGTCTGAAAAAACATGATAAAGATAAAAAAAAAATGGAGAAAATAGACAATTCTAATATCTTTACGTCTGTAAAAGAAAATTTGGAGGTATAATAGGGGATGTTTTATTGAAAGTTTTGATACATTGATACAGGAATATCAGACAGGAATATCAGACTATATAATCTTAAGAAGGACAAAAGGAGGACCCTAAAATCCTTACAAGAGGACCATATGCTGGTAATTAAGCCAGCTGATAAGGGGGGGGGGGGTTTCTCATGGATAGGGACTTCTATATTAAAGAGATTAATAGGCAATTGGAGGATGGGAATACATATATCCATATAATCCGAGACCCTACCAATAAAATTAAATTTCTTCTTCTTTGATAGAGAAACATGTTAAAGGTGCAGCTTTAACCAAGGAAGGAATGGAGTTCATTATGTTTCAGTATCTGACTACACCTGTAATGTATATTCTCCCGAAAGTCCACAAGGACATTAGCAACCGCCCTGGATCAGTGTTCCCTCTAAGCTGAGCAATCTGGAAATGATACAGTTTAAACCTGTATCTTACTAGGAAACATCCTGCAGATTGTGAATGCAAAGCTTTTGGGTGGAGCCCTCATTAGAGTGACCTTTTAACTCTTTCCTTTCCAGATTGCTCAGTTTAGAGGGAACACTGCCCTGGATATCCTATAATAGCAGGTACTAAACACTTACCTCCAGAATTAATTGATTGTCATCTCCAGCCACTAGTTGTCCAAAATAAATAAAAAAAATAAATCTTATGTTAAGGACACTAGAGATGTCCTGAATAAACTCAAGAACATTGAATGGGAGGATCCTTTTTTTCTTGTAACCGCGGACGTCAAGTCTCTCTATACCTGCATAACACACAATGATGGTCTTAGATCTGTTAAATATTTTCTGGATAAAGGGAATTACTCTGTGCCTTTAATCTTTAAGAGATATCCTGTTGGAGAGCATTGAGTTTATCCTCACATGTAATGAGATCTTTCTCTTTATTTAATGATGCTGCCCAACTGCACTGTAGGCTGCCAAGAACCCTGCTACCCCTTCTGTGTCTCTCTCTGAAATGGCACTGACTCATCTTGGAGGGCGGTACTTATAGCATCCAAAACTCGCGAGATCCAATGACACAACAATGACTTTTTGCCTCGTTTTCAATTTCGAGTGTGTGCGAAAGTACTGATCTCCAATGTTCGGGTGAGCTCGGTTTTCGGAAAACCAAGCCCGAGCATATCTAGTCTCCAGACAGTTGCAAAACACATACCCTCCACACATATGCTTGCTTGGGATTTCCTATAGAAAAGTTAACAAAACCCAAACATGACATACTGTCTCAGAAATCAATACCTCAGAAATCAGTACATTTCCAATACACATTATCAAAAATTTGTACATTTGCAATGATATAATTGGCACACTACGCTAATAATTTAAATATATTTATAAAAATAAGTTATTTATAAGTGATCCAGCCACAACACTGCTTTCAGTTTAATGGTACAGATACAGCAGTTTTAATTTTTGTTTTCAGAAAATATATCTTGTTTCTTGTGACCTCAACTATTTCACCCTTGCTATTATATCATCTAGGCAAGAGACTGGTTTTCGCCTGAATTACACATATAAAGAAAACAGATTTCATACAATTCTTGCATTGTTGGTGAAACATGTGTGGCACCAAAAAATTATCTAAATGTAGCAACGTCATATACATCCCTTTTCTGAACTGGCTACTTTTTTTTTTGGTCTTTTTGCCATGAGTAGCTGGTGCTGTCATTAGACCGTTCCACACTTAACCCATGACTTTCATTCACTTTAAGAGCTTGTTCACACATACACACTGGGGAAATGGATAAAAACCTGCACCTTTTAGATGTCGTTTAGCCATGAATTTTAAAGCATTTTCCTATTGTTTCAGAAAGCATGTATAAACAGTTTTTGTCCGTGTCCTACGTTTTACATTGTGCATTTTTAAAGCAACATTAACACTTTAAAATGCATTGGTGGGAAAGACATCATTGACTCTTCTTTTACCTATTTCTTTATTCATTTTTCATGCATTTATTAAAAGTACCAAAATAGCAAAGATGTGACCAAGCCCGAACCGTCCGAGCGGTTGGGCTCAATGATGTTAACAGTGCTTTATTGTGTTCTTAGCGTTTAGTGAATAACTTGATCTGTTTTGTTACTAATATAGCTCCTCCAAACTAACAATGCAAGAAAGCCTCTGAGAGTATCATTTATTCCAATAGGAGCAAGTAAAAGCAAACTTGATACATTGTACAAATAATTGCAAATTACAAGCAGATTATCATCAAATCATTCTAAGGGGAGACGTATTGGGGTGTGGACGGGGTTTGCTACACTAAGTGGTTTATTGCACAAAGTATAAGGAAATGCACAGTTAAACTACACAGTTGAACAAACAGGGAACAACCTCCCACTCCGAATATTATTTCACTGTCCTGGACATTATTACTTGGTAATTATATATTTGTTTTCTATTATTTCCCTGCCTTACTTTCACTCTTAACCCTACTATTATTGTACTGCACGATATAAACATTGCTAGACCATAGTGTTGCCTTGAGGTTGTTTTACCACTTATCGTATTGCCGATTACATTGCCACAGTTATTCTTCCCAGGATTCCATCCGGACTTGAATGTGGTGTTCAAATTTAAAAACATAATGGTGAGAACGGCACCATGGACTCCTATTTCACCCATTTATTTTATGAGCTTTTCATGCCGTTATTAACTTGTGAAAAACACCCAAAAAGCAGAGATGTGAACAAGGCCCAACTGTTCCAAGGTTTTAGAACATTTGGACACAATACTGCTACTAGTGTTTTATTGTGGTTACAGAGTTTAACAAAGAGCCTGAACTGTATGTGAAAATATCCACACACTTTAGTTGCTTGATCTTTTGCACAATTATGCAGCAAAAATCCACCCGGCTATTTATTATTATAAATATAATAAGGTTTAGATAAATTGTAAAAGGAAAAAATGCATGCAATTAGAAATTATAGAATCGATCATGTTGCATTGGCTTTGACCATTGACTTTTAACCATAATGACCACTTATAATTATATCAGTAATAAGAATTTTAGTTTATAGGCATACCCCGATATATATACAGCACTTACCTGGCCCTCTTCTGTCGCTGCAGCCTGCAGGCTCCTCTTCTTTCTTCATGTCCTGCTGCCCGTGCGGCCGCTATGCGCAGCACGCTGCTTAGTGAGAAGATCTCACGTGACTATGAGTCATAGTCCCACAAGACCTTCTCTGTAGCAGCGCGATGTGCACCGCGGCCGCACTGACAGCAGGGAAGCCAACAGCATCAGGTTTGCTGTGGGCTGCGCCTGCCTAGAATCAATGGGAGGCCGCCCCAGACCTGATCGTCGGCAGTATTACATAAAAATATTTGTTAGGGCCCCCCAGCTGCTCGAGGCCCCTGGGCTATAGCCCACAAAGACCATTAGGTTAATCCGGCTCTGATGCTGGCCATACAGTCGGTGATAAATTGGGTGAAATATCACTATCGTTTTGGCCCAAAAACGACCAGCACGACTGAGAAATATCAGTTTCAAATTGCTCCGATTATTTTAGGGTAAATACACAATTTGAACATGCAACATTTTGAAACAAGTAGATTGGCCAGCAACAGGTCTTTATTGACCATTTTATAAAGAAAAAAAAATCTACAAGACAACATTTTGCAGATAATTTATTTATCCAACTCTAAAAATGTATATAAAAAAATGCTGAAAGTTGTAAAATTTAGGGGAAAAATTGGGCCCAGGGACTAAAAATATAGACTCATAATCATATTCAAAATTAGGAGAATGCTACATGACACTTACTACTGTTTTTTTTTATCAATCTCTTTTTTTATCTTACTCACAGCGAAAAATTTTACTTATTTTTTACTGACCGTCACATGAGTAGGTTTACCGATGGTTGACAAGCATGGTAACTATGCTCCAAACATTGTCAAGGTCAATATAGGTCAATAAGGTAGTCAAAATAAAAGCAGACATGAATACAAAGGGTAGGAAGTATCCTGCTCACGAGTGCTTACTTGGAAGAGAGTACATCTGAAATAAGAGGAACAAGTGAGGCTCAGAGTGTAGATTGGGACACTTGTGAGAATGCTTTAGTGTGGGTATTATACGTGGGAGCAGGATAAGTTCTAATAAAGACATAGTGTTTAAGAGAATGTTTAAAGTTTTGTTGTCAAAAAAGGCTGCCTGCTTAGGGCAGGGTAGTCATAGGAGGCAGTTGTTATTTTTGTGAAACTGAGAAGTGGATTGGGTTGAGATTATTTCAGTATCACTGTATGCGTATGGATTTGGGTGCAGATTGTGGGACATGAGGTAAAGTGAAGCTAAAGGAAAGAAGGTCGTGTTTGGAGAGTGGGAAGGCCAAGTTGAAGAAACTAGATGTGGCGCATAAGCAGAAGAGAAGAGAGTGGGAGAAATTGGAGTGGGTGGGAGATGACGTCCATTTGGAGAGACCAAAGGACTAAGTAATGAAAGAAGTTTCATGGCAGTAGAGACATAGGGGTTGTCAATGGGAATGTTGAAATCACCTAGTATGAGAGTAGGCAGGACAAAGGATAGGAAATAAGTAAACCAGGCAGAAAAGATGTCAAGAAATTAGGAAACTAAACTTGGAAGGCGATAAATGACAGCTACACGGAGGTGGAGAGGTCAGATAGATGGATAGTGTGGACTTCAAAGCATAAAGAAAGAGAGGAAGTGTTCTGGGGGTATGACTTGGAAGTTGCAATTTGAATAAAGTAGAATGCCCTCCACCACTTTGTCCACTTCTGGGTCTTGGAGTATGGCTGAGGGAGTGTCAGCAGATGGAGAGAGCTGCAGGGGATGTTAGCGTCAGAGGAGGTGAGCCAGGTTTCTGTAATGACAAGAAGGTTGAGTGATTTTGAAATAAAAACATCATGGATAGATGCAAACTTATTGCAAACAGATCTACATTCCAAAGTGCACAGGAAAAGGGATGGGAAAGTAGTGGAAATATGTGGATAATTAAGTTTTGGAGTGGAAGAAGGAACATGAGCAGATAGTGGGGCGTGCATGGGCCCTGTGTTGGCTGAGATGTCACCAGCAGCCACAGGAATGAGCAGGGTGAGAAAGAGGACATGTGAGAATCATATGTGGGTGGGACGTTTGTTTCTGCTTATGTAGACTGGTGAGTGGCGAGGGTTCAGAAAACTAAACAGTCCATGAGTGCAGCCATATAAGGATGGAAGTAGTGAGGGGGAAACAATAATTGTGTAGGGAGAAATAGGATGCTGGAGAGAGAAGAGGATTTTGGAGAGGAGTATGGTGAAAGTGAGTAATTGAAAGCCAAGGTACACTGAGTAGGTGCATGAGGATGTTAACTGAGAGATGTGGATGAATAAGGACTAGCTAGGGTAGGTTAGTGGAGAGGGACAATTGATCCAAGTTGTATAGTACAATGGATGGGGTGGAGGCTACTTTACTGCTCAGTGACTGGGGCTAACAGAGTAGGCAGTATTTGCAGCTTTGAAATGTGGTCCAGGATGCTGACAGTTGGGCTCCAGCAGCCAAACAGAGATGGCAACAGCATCAACTGTTGCGCTCAGTGGGTCCAGTTGATGAATAGAGATGGCAGTTCAGTAGATCCTAATGCAGTCTTGTTTTAGATGTGATGTCAATTTTAAGCACTACTGCGTCATTTCTCAACAGTATCCATAAATATTCAATGCTTTATATTAGTGAGAATATGTGGAAGATAAGACATAGAGCTGAGCTTGTGTGTAGCTAACGCCAACTGAGGCCTGAATTTCTAATTTTCGTTTGGATGTAATAAACTGGTACAAGATAATATGTAACAGATTAAAATAAACACACAATAATATGTAACACCCCCCTAGCGGTGTTCTAGTAAAACCCTGCACTTCAGTGAATACAGGAGGGGTCACCTAGAGGGTAAGCTAGAAGTTTATAAAAAGTTACATAAACTGGTTACCATGGTGATAACCCAGCCCAGCCTATGAGACTGAGTGAGAGGATGGAGGGGCTGTGATGAAGGGGGGATAGGAATAGAGAGGGAGAGAGACAGAAACTGGAAGAGACAGAGGAGAGGAGAGATGTAGCTGGGGACCTGGGGTGGAAGCTCCCAGGCTCCACCAGCATTGCCTGGCTGTCTGAGTGTGGTGACTGAGCCAGGGCAAGGAATGTGTGCCCTGGATGAGGGGGAGAACTCCATGCCACTATAGATAACCCAAGAGAGAGGGGGACACTTCGCATGGAAGAGGCCCTGGAGTGAGGGCTGCTACAAGAGGCAAGGTAGCTGTAGTGTCAGATCCTGAGGCTGAGAGTACACAGAGTGACGTGTCAGAGCACAGGAGACATCCTCCCCGCAGAGGAGGGATAAGCTGCAGTTGAGAGGTACACAGAGTGTGTCAGAGCTGCATGGAGGAGAAGCTGCCTGCCTATTAGCATCCATGTGAGTGCCCTTGCAGAGGAGGGTGATCTGCAGTGAGTATGGACTGCAAGAGACATGTAAATTATGTTATTTAACATCTGGATAACATTAAGAACTGTGCTGGAGAGAGTGAGGAGCTGTATATATTTTTCTCTATTGCTGCAACCATTATGATTATCGTGCTGGAGGAAGAGGAGTGTAAATAAAGAGTTCAGTTTATCATAGAGATGGTCTGGTGCCCAAATGATTGCGAATTTTATTACACTGCATCACAAAGTGACATTACCTGTGTCCCAATAACTACAGAGAAACACCTGCATGTGCAGGGACCCCCTGATCATCTACACCCATGCCCATCAGCTAGCCAGGGTTTGAGAAGGAGGTGCACTGTGTACCCTTTGCAGCCCACAATACACACAGTGACAGGGAGTTACAAATATTTTTGAAATAAAACAGTAATTTAGTTTACTTTTTAGACCATAGGTACTTTAAAAATATTGTTCTGCAATTGGTGTGTTTTATTTTGTTTTGTTTATATCTGTAGACTGTTGGTTAGCAGTACCTAACATATTCAGTTCATCAGACATCACAGGTGCTTAAATGGTCCCCCAATGCAGAACACAGTATGGAGGAAGAACATTGCCAGCTGTGTATCAGTGAAGTCCTGTGGTTACCAAGCTGTCAGCACAGTTTACTTGATATCACAAGTACTACAGGAGACATTTTGTTTATTTTTAGGCTTTCATATCAAAAATTTAACTATGCAGTAACAAATTATAAAGACATTTGGGGCTGTAGCCTGAGGCCTAGACCTTCCTCATGTGTAATCATATGAAAGAGTTTGTTGTATGTTATGATGAATAGAAAATACTATTTTTTTTTAGTATTGAGCTAGCCACATAAGTTAAAATAGCTACATAAGTTAAAACCCTGCGGGTTAAATGATTTCTGCATGCTATAACCAGGTCTGTAGTGAGGGCGTACAACCTGAGCCTCTGCCCAGGGTTCAAAGCCAAGGGGGCACAGCCACTATTTCCTCCAGCTCCCAGGTATACATTGGGTGCCACAGGAGCCATAGACTTCAGCCCTGGCAGCACCGGTTCCTGTATGTTACTACGCCTGACTCCCTTAAGCATAGCAGATATGACGTAACGACAATGCAATGCTGTCAGTGGAGAGAAGCCACACGAGAAGATTAGAGAACCTGAGAGGAATCCTACAGTCAGTAAACTACTGCAGGGGAGGAGGGTAGCATGTTTTGGAGAGAATTGCTGTGGAGAGGGGTTCTCAATGGGGGATGGAGTGTGGAAAGGCCAAGTTGGGAAAAAACAATAAGAATTACAACTATTTTAATTATAATAATCACCATTGAAGGGGTTAGCTATTGAGTATTCAAGGGTGAATCTGAACTCTTTCGTTCTCTTAACTATGTAACTACCTTTACTCTGTAAAAGTTCTCCATGATCTTTAGCTGCCATTTGTGAATATGCCGTCTCATTTAGACTTGGTCATATTCAATTTGTATGAGTCTCCTCTAGAAATCTATGGCTTGGGACTTGAATTTCTCCTTAATATGACTATATGAAAATGTAGACATAGGAACGAAAATCTCCATTTGTACCTTGATAAGTGATTTTATTTTCTGTGACTCTTCTTGTCTATCACACACTGAAAATTAATAAACATGTTTGTAATTTTTAATTTGTGTGTGCCGTGACAGCTGTTTGTCTTTTCTCATTTACACTGGTAGCTTGTGCAACAGGGATACAGAGTGGTTATTAAATATAATTTATATTGCTGTAGATAGGTAGAAGACCAAAAAAAAATTGTGACCAGTGCAGGATTTATGCTGCAAAATCTGGTACTTATTATGATATAGATGGCAAACCAGCTTGAGGATTTATGTGAGGGGGTAAAATGAGAATAGAACCTGCACCAGGTTTAGCAAAGGACACAAATGGCCTGTGAGATTAAGGGTGTCAGGACGGAGGACAAAATTCCTCTGTTTAATGTTGATGTTAAGCTTTCTTTTCAACTTGTGCAGATTTATTGCCTTTTCTGTCCTCCACTCCAAATGCCTTTTTTTCCTCGATGAACAGCAAGCTACATTTCTTCCCAGTACCCTCTAACACCCTCTCTTTATTTTGTTCCCATATCATCCTACTCTACCACTTGTGCTCTTGAGCCTATACCCTCATAAATTAGTAAAACCCCGTTTCCTGTGCTTAATCCACCCCTTAAATCTGTAATCTCTATCTCTCTACTGGTATCTTTCCATCATTATTCATGCATGGAGTGATTACTCCTATTCTGAAAAAATTAAATTCTGACCTAAATGCTCAAGTTACCATCCCATACGTCAGCTCCAAAGCACCTCCAAGCTTCTCAAGAGAATTGCCTACACTCACCTCACACAACCTACTGGATTCTCTTCAGTCAGACTTTGGTTTGCTCTCAACACCCCACAGAGACTGTGTTGACTAAGATTGTCAATAATTTGATCTCTGCTAAATCTAAAGGCCATTATTCACTTCTAATTCTCCTGGATCTCTCTGCTGCATTTGATACTGTTGACCAGTTTCTTCTCATACAAGTGCTGCAATCCCTAAGTCTTCAAGACACTGTCCTATCCTGGTTCTCATCCTAACCATCTAATTGCTCTTTCTCTGGATACACCTCCACCCAGCTTCCTTTAACAGTTGGAGTACCACAAGGCTTAGTCCTTGGTCCTCTTTTCTTCTCTATCTATACCTCTCTTGGATAAGTAGTAAGCTCCTTTGGCTTTTAATGTCATTTCTATGTGGATTGTACCCAAATTTATCTATCTTCTCCTGATCTCTCACAATCTGTGTTAGCCCATATTACGGACAGTCTTTCTACCATTTCATCTTCAATGTCCTGTCGCCAACATAAACGCAATCTTTCAAATTTAGAGTTAATAATATTCTCATCCATAAACAGAAGTTACCTACCTGACATATCTATTTCTGTAGACAGCATGACAGTAAATCCCACCCCACAAGTTTGCTGCTTAGGTGTTATCCTTAACTCAGAACTATCCTTTGTTCCCCACATTGACTCTACATCTAAATCATGTTATGCGTATCTAAAAAAAGATTTCCAGAACATGCAGATATCTCACACAAGACACTGCAAAAAACAATAATACATGCAATCATTTACTATCGCAATTACCTCCTTACTGTTCTTCCCCAAATCAGACTCTCATTTCTACAATTGATATTGCACACATCAGCTAGATTGATTTTCCTTTGAAAATCGTTCTTCCTCTACTGATCCACTCTGTCTGTCTATACATTGGTTGTCTGTTTTTTTTAGCTAATCTTATATATAAAATACATTGGTCTCTTTGCTTGTGTGTCATGTAATAGATTCGGACACCTCTGCACTGATTAGGATAAAATTAACACAAGGTGGTCCAGTTGGATCCTGGACAGGTTTTAGGGGGATTAGGGTCCTGGTTGGACCTTTCTTTGATGTACACTGGGTAGAACTTTAACCCAGGGAGACTGTTCTGAGCCTTTCACTGGATGGATATGGACAAAAACTTCATAGACTGGTAACGCTGGATCCCAGAAGAGATACTAAGGGGTTGAGGCCCCAGTTAGACCTCCTGTTGTACGCTGGGCAGAAATTTAACCTGGGGAGCCTGTTCTGGGCCTTCCACTGGATGGATTTGAATGACATTTAATATAAAAACAACACTGGGCAGCCACCTCATGGGTGTATTGGAAGAGCTACTAAATTGCTAATTATTTTTTAAAGGTTGACTGTTTCATCTAACTCATTGATAATTTAATAACAAGAAGATTTAACACGGGCAAGGCTGGGTACTGTAGCTATTTCTATATAAAATACTTCTACTAACATTCAAGACCATCATCAAAACTGCACCAACATACATCTCCTCACTTGTCACAAAATATCTCACAACTCGATATGTCAGTTCTGCACAAGATCTGTGTCTCTCATCTGCACTCATTACCTGCTCCCATTCCGGGTTACAGGACTTTTTGGGAGCTGCACTCACTTTGTGGAATTCCCTCCCTCACACAATAAGACTTTCCTCTACTCTTCTAACCTTCAATTGCTCTCTAAAAACCTACCTCTTCAGGAAAGCTTATAAAGATGTATCAACTACCATTTTAACCTACCTAGAATACCCTATTACCACCCTTTACACATTTAACACCAGACAACAACCCTTTGACCAACATTGCTGTGTGACTGGATCATATAGCACACTAAGCACATTTTACCTTTGCAAGCTGGTTAGACTAATATGCAATATGCAGCACCTAACCTCATGTATCATTCACCCATTGTCCCATAGATTGTAAGCTTTCTGAGCAGGCCCTTTTGTCTGTTTGTCTGCATTACTGATGTGAATGAGTTCTCTGTACAGCGCTGCGGAATTAGTGGCACTATATAAATAGCTGATGATGATGATGATTACCCAGTAGCGTTTTATTACTGTGTTTGTTCCCAATTGTAAAGTGCTATGGAGTTTGCTGGCGCTATATAAATAAATGTGATGACTCATGTTTTAGTGAGAGGCTATCCCCAGCCTAACTCCTCAGTGCTAGTTATTATTCTGCCTATATGGTAGTATACTGCTTTGCTGAGTTTGTTTTGCCCAGTTATGCCTATGTACTGATTAACTGTATGCTCTCTGTACATGGCACATTTAGAGCTTGATAAATAAAAGATTATGTTAATAATATAATATAATATGGATTGAGGAAAATAATGGATTTTACTGAAATGGGGAAATGCTACGT
This sequence comes from Mixophyes fleayi, assembly GCF_038048845.1. Taxonomy (NCBI): domain Eukaryota; kingdom Metazoa; phylum Chordata; class Amphibia; order Anura; family Limnodynastidae; genus Mixophyes; species Mixophyes fleayi. Next base: position 235,753,371 of record NC_134405.1, on the reverse strand, counting down.
TAGCTGGGTGGTGGAGGTTCACCTAATGAATGTTGTTAGAGGAGGTGGATGATGCAGGGTAGAGTGAGTACATCACGCTTTGTAACTAGTGTTTCTACTTTTAATTTCTGGATTTCAAGTTTAAATTCCTGGTCAAAAACTCAAAATTCTTGGTAAAATGTCCTATCAAAATATGTAGTTACAATGCTTGGGTACATATAGAATAGTATACATAAAAACTAATAAAACTAGCTTGTGTGTGTTATTTTCTTTTTTCTTTTAGTCTGCAATAAAGATAGAGTGACATGACTACTGCAGAAGTGTACATAATCTCGTGGTTCATTTTTGTGTCCCTCCCCACTCTGATTGACCATGTCAGGTTAGGTGATCATGATGTCTTCATGAATAAATTGTGCTGAAGCCCTCCCTCTACTTCCACCTGCATGCACTGCTGTGAGTCTTGGAAGCCTGTTGGCAGGCATGTTTTTATTATGTTTTTTTATATTCAAGTTATATATTTAAGTTAAAACATTACAATATATTAGAATATAAATATTTTTCGCTCAGCAGAAATAGCAAGACAATGGAATGTTCTATATAGAAGAGGTGTAGCTAAAGTATAGATGGGACTTTGAGGGGCAAAGGTTGTGTATCTACATGCTCCAATGATGTCAATCTGGAATTGGATAAGACTGTGTGTATGATTTGCTTGCCACATAAAAGGTGATTAAAACATGTCAGTATATTACTGTAATATGTAAACATGTTTCTCTTGTACCGATTGTGAGTATGAATGGCAACCATTGCCAAATGCAGTTATTTGAGAACATAAAGGTTTATCAAATTCTATTAATTTTTAATTACATAATAACAATTGAACTATCCTAAAAGAATTTGACGAAAATGGCTTCAGACAGCTTGGAAAGGACTGATTCCTAGGGATATATTATGTGAGCCAAGTTCTTTCACATTTTGGTTTAAGTGCACAAAAACATTTCTGATTGTTTTTCAATCAAGAGGAGCCCACCATAAATGTACTTTTCTTACTTAATAAAGCGGTGCATTTATTTAATTATTGTAACTTGTATTATTGTTTACAGTTAGTATCTGCTTTGTAATGGGTTATATCACACTTGCTATTTATGAAAGCTTTAGTGATGACATACATACTCAGTACTATGTTTAGTACAACAATCCATTATGTAAAACTTAATCTATCATTACTCAACAAAGTTGGTAAATAAACACCAGTAAATGGTATTAGATGAAGAAAAATGGAATAAGTACTTCAAGAGGAATATGTGAATTTGTTCCATTATAGTTTTAGCTGCAAGCAAGTCAAATCCCAAGCAATACATCAAGCTGATGACTAAGCTCATAGCGCAGGGGACAATCCTAAAGCAGGCCACAATAACTGATGGCCTAGATTTCAACGAGGGAATCATTATTTATCATTCTAAGCGCTGCAGTGCTTTATCCTATTGATCATTGTCTTTCTTCTTGTGACTGTAGACCTATATCTTATGGGAGAATAATGCCCCTGGTATGTTGTATGTATGGGGCCAAATATGCCACTAAAAAGTAGAGTTTAATTTAATTTACAACAGTTTTGTCTTTAAAATAAAAACATATTTGTTAATAATTGGCCTGCAGTAGATACTATTTTAGACACATTGGGCCTGATTCATCAAAGCATGCAACCCAAGTTCAGTATTATACGCACGTATTTTGGCTTTGCGAACGGCCAAATTCATCAAGCCATGAATCTCAAGCTACGTTTCTAGATGAATTTGGTAGTAAAATGTAGAAGCTGGCGTACCACTGCATTTGACTGTGAAAGTCTATCAAACTACACGGGCACACGTACATTGAGTACGCTAGACATTTTTATTACCTGCTTGCTAGAAGTAGGTCCATTGATTGTTTGTAGTGGAGCTCCTAGGAGCTGATTTTGCATCATCTTCCAGGGTTTCGGGTTTAATTAAATCCTGCAATGTATTACAGATGAAACGACTCATGTAGGTGACCAACAAACATGGTCAGTGGGTGTGTAAATGTGTATTTATGGAATTCAAAATTATGTTTTAACTACTGGCTACCTCCCCTCTAGAAATCCTGTTTGTCCCTGGGCAGCAGTGGAGTCTGAACAGCGTTCTGCATCAAACTTCACTGCATCTGTCTGGACTGTCGGAGGAGGTAAGGCTCACCTTTTTTTTTTTTTTTTCTTTTACAAAAGTCAAGTGTGTGAGGGTCTGGGATGTGGGCATTTGGTGTGTGAAGGGGGGGAGGGGGGTACTAACCACTGAAAATTGTACATTCCATCGGTTAGTACCTGCAGATCAGCACGGCCAAATGTCGCAGCCCTCATTTTTGTAAGTGAAAAACTTTTTAACATGCTGCGCACAGATTGGTTCTCAGTGCATGTATGGACGTAGGCACATCACCCGCGAATCCTTTCATTACCATATCCAAGCTGTCTGACTCACCTGTCAATTATTCTCAGTCATCAACCATATCCAGGCAATTAGGGGAGCGACAATGCCCAGCCAATCATACACAAACAATTGCAGGACAACACACCTGCATGCCCTTAACAGCTGGAGAGACAATTATTTAGCAGCTCAGCTGAGTTCAGAGCTTCTACAGTACTGTTATATCTTTGAAGGTTTTTTAAAACTTACCTTGGTCTATAGCAGGCCTGACCAACCTGCGGCCCTCCAGGGGTTGTGAAACTACAAGTCCCAGCATGCCCTTCCAGCTATCAACTGGTTGTCTACCAGCAAAGCATACTGGGGCTTGTAGTTTCACAACACCTGGAGGTCCGCAGGTTGGACAGGCCTGGTCTACAGTCTGGCCTCCATTCTATTCTTTTGTTGAGTAGCATACCCTATATGAGACACTTTATAGGGCATTCAAGTGCTGTTACTAAGGTCAGGCTTCAGGCTCCATTGCTTCGGCGTCAAAGCGAAGGCTGCCCAATTTTACATCACAGGAGATGGAGGTATTGTTCCAGCTGGTGGTGGAGAGGCTTCCACCTGGCAGCTCTCCGCCCCAGCGAGATATTGTGCTCGGGATGACATAACGTAGGTCAATGTAGTGGATCCTTACCCACTAGCACGATACCTCACTCCTGTCCATCATTCCAACTTACCCACACAAGACCCTCTGCCACATCATCAAGCACCATTTTTGCATGGTTATAATCCCCACTTTTGCAATATTGCTCCAATACCATCTCCAGCACAAATGCATTCTTTTGGTCCAAACCCATTTTTGCAACAAAATAATTTATCACTACCAGCCTCTTATTTGCAAACCACATCTACCTACCTCACAGCCACTTCTTTATTCCAAGCCCCCTCCAGTCACCCCCAAGCAACCTATGCACACCCTTCAGCCACTTCTGCCTCTACTTTGTCTGTCACAATGTCACTCTCTGCTCCCCCAATAATTATTGCTTCTTCTACCACATCACGTGTAACAATGTAACCCCATGTGAAAAAAATGCATTAATATGTTATGTTGAGTTTGAATTATGTGTGATTTGTGTGGATTTCTTAATAGACTTTTTTTTTCCGAAATTCAAAGCTCAAGTCTTTGCTGTTTATGTTCATTTACTTAAAACTTTAAATTTATGCAAAATTTCAAAATTTGCAAAAACAGAAACAGTATACACTATCGGCACTCCACAAACCAAAAGCAGCCAGAAATATAAAATTATAGAGTGCACATTCCTCTATTAGTGTATAGGCAGATTTAAATGTGTAATAGATCTACAGCACACTTGTGTAACCCAGATATATTAAGAACAAGAATGTAAAAAGGATAATACTTCTATTGGTCCCGTAGATTTCAAATAGATGAGCTAGATTTCATAGCTCCATATTATTCATCTCTGTCATATAAAAAATACAAACATAAAACATACATAGTGTAATCCACTTTAAAACATTATTATCAAATGAAATGTCATCCTAAAGCGAGTTTAATAAATTCTGACTTTTCCACCATTATGATAATTTATTATAAGATGTGATGAAACAGTTTCTTCATGTGTATGATCCCTTGTGATTATACTCCTACCAGAGAGATTCTTGAATGGAGTATTCAAATATATTTCTTTATAGTGGTCCTTCAAGAAGCTCTCTTCTCAGAAATCACCTCAGAATGTAGATAAAATTAATTTATTGTGTTCACACAAGTGCCCCCTTCAGATTAGATCCATACCGGAAAGATCTAGAAAGTAAGGCTTCCAGAGACTTCTTTATCTTGATACTCATATGAAGGTGTATAAGGGTACTCCTACCAGATGGAAAGACAAATGAGCATTGAACAGTTTACTTTATGTTGGTATCCCGGGAGTCCTGCTGGTTCAGCGTCAAGTGGACAATATTTCCAATACTGAAAACTTATGGGAGGAGAAATCCCTGAGTCCTTCACACTTTAAATTCTTTCTGCCTACGCATTTCTACTTACATAGAAGCTCCTTGAAAGAGACTTAACTTTGAGGAGCATAGGGCTTGAATCAGACATGGCTGTGTGTGCTTGAGTTTGGCACACTGTACAGCAGCTAAGGCAAAATTTACTCCTCAAACTCGTAGGCAGTAACATGTGTCCTTTGCATACAAAGATGCCGGGAGACAGGGCTGCGTTCACAGACGTAAGTTCCATTTTTGGTCATGCACACAGTGGTTTTTGTGTACGATACGCTCAAAAACGGTCTATACATGCCTTGATGAATCAGCCCATTGTGGTTATGTAAGCAAATATGTCAGTGCAGCAAAAGCAATGACAGAAAAAGACTTTAAAAGGTCTTCCAGTTATGCAAACTTTTAGGAATGTAAGTCACCCAGTAGCAATCTTTCTGTTTAAAGTACGTCCATATTTAAATTCATACATACCTGAGGAATACGTTATGATGTGAATACAGTAGTAAATCACTTTTGAGATGTAAACCGGATGTAAGCATAATTAATTTTTGGGGGGATTTGGTATTGTGTTTGGAGCAATAGCACTTTTTTTCCCTTATATGTGCATTTCCTTAATTGCCTTATTAGTCCTAAAACACTGATATTTCCAGACAAAAAATATTATCCTTTTCACTACAATACCTCATCAACCTGCACTATTGTTAACAATTACCCCTTTATGGTATCCTTTAGTATCAAATATATCTCACATTTGCTTTTCAAAAATAAAACAAACATACACAACTCTGGTGTGATATCTGCTTCTCAGTATGGAGTGCCACCCGGATTTCCCAAAATATGAACTATGAAGACATTTTCCTTTGAAGCTCATATATATATACCTGTATAGGCATTCAAAATGCTGCCTTGGGCTGCAAGGATGTCCAGCTTTGACCGGCCCCACAAAGTCTATTCAGGAGTCCAAAAACTAATTTGTGTCAGGATATATCTCACAGCAGGAGCCCTTTGAAGCTGCCATAGGTGACACTCCTATCTTCTCACACTGGAATGTGCAAAGCCATCCAATACATTTACATCAGACTTTCTGTCCTCACATTTTACACTTTAGTAGCTAAACCTATCAATGGATTTATTTGATATAACATATTTACACTGCAGTTATGATTTATCCCTTATAAATAACTAAGTTCTCAATGTTCATGACAATGTTATAAACATTTCTTTGTTCTCTCAATGTAGTTTTGTACCACATTTACTCTCTCTACAGAGTTGAGAAGTGTTACATTACTATACATTATCCTAAAGATTCATCTTATTGTTTAACATAGTATTAACCAGAGGACTGCATTTTTTAGATACATGCATATGAATTGTGGTGGATTTTTTTTTTATTTTTTTTTACTTCAGGGCAAACCGTTATTAGGCCCATAATAGCAGCATTTACCAAGGCAAATATGGAATGGTTTGTGTGGTCTATACTTTTCTATTAAAATAACACACTAAAATATACTACTTTATTATTAAATCAAGATACTACATTCATCTGCAGGGGCCTGGCTTGGGCTCCCCGACTCATCTAGGCCCTCCAGCTTCCTGGGCGGCTCTTGAGCTTTCTCCTCTGCCTCCTGTTGACGGCATATTTTACACATTGTTATTTTAATAAATATTATCTCTCCTGGTTTTCGTGACTATTAGGGGGGTATTCAATTGTTAGCGAGTTCGCTAAAATACTCGCGCTCGAAAAATATTACCGTTAATACAGTAATTACTCGCTGGATTTCATCTCGCAGCTCCGTATTTACGGCATTTAAGCGCAGATTACCGTATTAACGGTAATAAAAAAAAAATCATATTTTTACTTGTACTAAGGGGGGTATTCAATTGTTAGCGAGTTCGCTAAAATACTCCCGCTCAAAAAATATTACTGTTAATTTAATAATTACTCGCTGGATTTCAGCGAGTAAATTACCGTATTAACGGTATTTACGTGCAGATTACCGTATTAACGGTAATATTTTTTGAGCGCGAGTATTTAGCGAACTCGCTAACAATTGAATACCCCCCTTAGTATAAGTAAAAATATGTTTTTTTACACCTATTGATCTTTTTTTTGTAAAATAAAATAAAAGTACTTTTATTGAAATTTATGGTTACAACATACACATAACATAGTAAACATCCTATTTACCCAACCCCTTTCCCTAACTATGTAGTAAGCACATTATACAGAGACAACTTATGATTTCCTTGTATTTAAGGACTCACAACAACACTTTTATTTAATGATACATTCACAGGTTGGGTAACATTACTCGAACGAGTCATCTCATACCATATATGATAAGATAGATCATTCTCCAGATCAAACCTAGTGAAGCTGCGCAGGGCTGAGAGATAACTTTCCACCCGATAAGTCCCCAAACCCACCATATCATCCTGATGAGGGTGGGCAACGAATCCTGACTCATACCAGTGATGCCATACCTTATGGTATTTATGTATGGCCATCCTACTTTACTTCATGAATCGCCCATGTCTCCAGACTTCAGCAACTTAGTTGATCCACTGAGGCAAACTAGGAAGAAGCTCACCCGCCATCCACCCCCTAGCAACAACAACCTTAGCCAGGGAGGCCAGGGTAAATATATATTTTAAGAGTGGGCTACCCAGACTCTCTTCCAGGGTTGTGCCAAATGGACAGATTTTGGAGCAGAGCAGGGGGAGGGGCAGAGGTAGAGTGGAGGAGATTCGGTCCCATATTCCGCAAAAAAGGACTGGACATGACCATAGTAGGTGCCAAAAAGTGCCCTCTGGGTCTTCGCACTTGGGGCATTCCGAGGAGGCGACTCGACCCATTCTATGCAACCTGGCCGGGGTAAAATATACTCTGTGTAGTATGTAAAATTGGACCTGCTGGAACCTTAGCCAAGAGGTGGCATATCTAGTACCTCCCACCATACTCCACTCCTCGGTAAGAACACCTAAATCTCCCATTGTGTTCTGAGCGAACCCAGTCCACCAGGAGAAACCTGAGGCAACAATAAGGCATAAAGCACAGATATAGTCTTACTAGACACCACAGATTGTAGTACATTTTTAACTGGAGAATCCAATATCTGAGGCAAACCCCTACGAAACTGGGCATTCAGAGCATGTTTCAGCTGCAAATATTGGAAGAACTGGTTGTTGGGTAACGGGACGGCAACTCTCAATTGTTCATATGTTCGTAATTGACACGAATATATATATATATATATATATATATATATATATATATATATATATATATATATATATATATATATATATATATATACATATATATATATATATACATATATAGTGCCATCTGCTCCTGGATGTCCTCTCGATTCCTCAAACTTAACCTCGCCAAAACTGAACTCATAGTCTTTCCTCCCTCTCACATCTCACCCCCTTCTGACCTCTCTATCACTGTCGAAAACACCTCTATCTCCCCTGTCCCCCAACTTCGCTGCCTCAGTGTCATCCTCGACTCCTCTCTCTCCTTTGGCCCCCACATTCTCTCTGTTGCTAAATCCTGCCGCTTCCAGCTGCGTAACATCGCTCGCATCCGGCCCTTCCTCTCCCAAGATGCCACCAAATGTCTTATTTACTCTCTGATCATCTCCCGCTTGGACTACTGCAACCTCCTCCTTACTGGCCTCCCCCACTCTCATCTCACTCCCCTTCGATCTGTACTTAACGCAGCCGCTAGGCTCATCTTCCTTTCTCGCCGCTCCTCTTCTGTCTCCCCCTCTACCAATCCCTTCACTGGCTCCCCTTCCCCTACAGAATCCTGCTCAAGCTCCTCAGAGACATCTTCCATAAGACATCTTACATACAAGGCCGTCGCCAACTCCACTGCACCCTACATCTCCACCCTCCTCTCTATTCATGCTCCATCCCGCCCTCTCCGTTCTGCCAATGACCGTCGCCTCTCTTCCCCCCTGATCACCTCCTCCCACGCGCGTATCCAAGACTTCGCCCGCGCTGTCCCCCTCCACTGGAACAAGCTCCCTCCATCAGAACTTCCCCTAATCTGTCCAGTTTCAAACAGGCTTTAAAAACCCACCTTTTTCTTAAAGCCTTCCAGTCTCCCATTTAATTTCCTACCCTTTCTTCTGCCTCTTCCCCTCTTTCCCATTCCCTTATCCTCCGTTCCTCCATCTCTCCCCTGTGCCTCTCTGTCTGTCTACCCCACCCCTTAGATTGTACGCTCCTTTGAGCAGGGTATTCTCTCCTCCTGTCTTCACCACTGTTAACTCTGCTCTCCAGCTACTTAGCCCTCCTTCTTGAGGACCCTCTTCCCCCCCCCCATCCCCTCTCACTCCCTCCTCTCCCCTTGGGGGTCTCCCTGTCATCCGTGCCTTCCCTCTTGGACTCCGTTGTTGGCGGACCTTCCCCTCTCCCCTCCTCCGCCCCTCTAGCTGTGCTTTGAGCTCACTGAGTTACTGTGCTTATTATTTACTGTACTGTGCTGTCTCACCTCGTATTGTAATCTTGTTTGTCCCTGTATGGCGCTACGGACACCTAGTGGCGCCCTATAAATAAAAATTAATTATATATATATATATATATATATATATATATATATAAAACCAATTATTCAAACTCTGGCCCTTTTCCACAGCAGTGAACCCTCCAGCCCCAGCAGCTCTTTGAAAACAGTATTCGACCGCAAGGGAGTGTCCGGGTCCAACCCTTTACCTCGGAAAAGCACGTACCACTGAGCATGTAATATAACAGGGGCTACCTCGCTAGGTCTGTGCCTAGATAACAAAACCTGCAAAACTCCTAGGGAGGGGTCCGTCTGCTAGCCCAAGAAGTGCTTGAGAATGGTGTTCTACATATCTCCCATGCAGGCGACCAAAGGTGTAAGCTGAGAAGCAAGATAATAAATTTGAAGATTAGGCAGGGCTAGTCCTCCTGAATTTTTTGTTCTGCAAATGTAAATGCAATATGTTGAAGTGTTCTTCTGTTCTCTTGAAACTCCAGACCAGGGAAATAAGATGTTTATTAATATTTTGGAAAAACCGTAATGGTAGGTATACTCCAGGAGTGTTGGAGGGGATTTAAGTATTTTGGTTGGACCACCATCTTTATCAGGTTAATCCTGCCAGTAAAGAGGGAGCCTGCACAAAGTGTGGCTTTTGGTTTTTAAATATTCCGTTATTGGTTCAATATAAAGAGCCCACAAAACATATTTGTGAGCTGTAATCTAGATACCTAAATACCTAAACTTGTTGGTCCAAAGAAATGACTGACAAAACATAGCACCTAGCGAAGGCTGCCACCCCAGTGAAAAAGCCACTGATTTGCCCCAGTTGACTTTGAGTCCCAAGTATGTTCCTAAGTCCTCAACCACCTCTAAAAAGGTGTAAAAGAGATCCATCAGGCTCCTCGAGGAAGACCAAAATGTCAACCGCATAAAGTGCTATGCTGTCAGTGACTCTTCCCATCACTATGCCCCTAATGTTCTCATGGCAACAGATCAGATAGGCCAGGGGTTCAATCGCTAAAGCAAACGGGGCTGTCGGGGACCCATTAACACTCATTCTTGACACTTGCGCAGAATACAGCAACCGGACAAGATTAATAAACCTGTGTCCCATACCAAACCGCTCCAGCACCTGCTAGAGATATCCCAACTCAACCGACTCAAAGGTCTTGGCCACATCTAAGGACACTACCATTGCCCTCTCCCCAGCCAAACCGGTCCTCTGAAACTGCGCAAAAAAGTCTAACACAAGTAAGCATTGATTTGCCAGGCATAAAACCTACCTGGTGGACAAGCTCATGTATGAACCCATTAAGCCTTATGGATAGAATTTTAGCCAGAATCTTGGCATCTGTAGTAATCAGGGAAATAGGGCGATAGAAGTCTGGGTACAAGGGGTCTGTGTCAGGTTTTAGTATAAGAATGACTATAGCTTCAGACGTAGAAGAGGGAAGAGAACCATATTCCAGCAACTGATTATAGGACTCTAACAGGCTAGGGACCAGGAACTGTCTGTATTGTTTGCACACTTCTATCAGGAATCCAATCAATGCCTGGGGTTTTGCGATTGGGAAATGTGGAGATGGCTGCTATAATTTCCTCCTCTGTGAACGAGAAGTCCAAGAGGTCAACCACTTCCTGGGACAGTCACGGGTGTCTAACACCTCTAAGGTACGTAGTAAGCTGGGTGGGCAAATAGTAAGCCTGTGGAGAATATAGGTTACTATAATAGTCATAGAACACTTCCACAATTTTTGCTCCTGTATAGGGTTTAACATTATATTTATCTATTATGGCTGGAATCGTCCTCACAGAGATTGTTGCAGCGAAGCCTTCCCTCCATATCTGTCATCTTGGCTCAGCACTGGCTGATTTGAGCAGCCAGACCAGAGATCTCCCAACGAAGGGGTGCTGTGGAATCTTCTAGATTGGATATTCTATGTTCCACATCACCTTTTCTTCTTCTTAATACACCATGACCCTCTTTTGAAGGTCATGGCGTATTAGTAAGAGATTGACCGGCACCTCTCCATTCTTGTCCATAACCCTCTTCTCAGAGGATGTGATAACCGTCAGGATTTGTTGAAGCAAGAGAGGATCCCCCTGTGCTTGAATATCTGAGACAAATAGAGTAGGGGTGGACTACGGCATAAGGGGCAGCGAGGGAACTACTGGAGAGCCCTGGGCGGGACTGGGCTGGTGAGCAAATTTTTCCAACTTAACCGCTGCTGCATGTCCTGGCTTGCCCATGATTACAGGCACAAAGGTGTTGCAATAGATCACATACTATTTCTACCACTTCCCTACTGCTGCATAGCAGGCTCCCTTTGGTGGTATACACAAATAAGTCCACAATAAAGGTTCCCATGCTATATGTACAAGGTTACAGGCTGGATTAAAGAATAAATCCCAATTACAGACTCCTGTCTGGCTTGGTTACAGAATATGTCCCAATCTACAAATTCCCATACTGTATTTATACATTTTCAGGCTTGAGTACAGAATATGTTCCAGACCAGACTCCCACGCTGTATAATAAATATATAGCTAATGTAATGAAGGTTTGTAAATCAGGTTTGTTCATGTGAGAGGCTTGGAAGGCCATTTATATTAGAGGCTGGCTAGTATGAAAAATGGATTAAAATGGAGTTCTGAATGGATTGAATGGAAAATGTGTAAGTTTATACGGAAAAATAGTTTGATTGAATGGGCGCTCCTAGGACGGGATGGGGGAAGGTTATTATGGGTGCTGTCTCAAACCCTGCGAGGTTGTCTCAAAGCCCTACAAGACAAAACATAGTGAAATAATTCCATTAAGGAAAAGGGCGCAAATAGGATGGGATTTGGACAAAAAGAGGTTGGGGGAAGGAAAATAAATTGAGATAAATAGGTTTCTAAATGTGTTACCTTATTTGCTGTAATCTCAAACAAAATCAGAGGCAATTTTGTGTTGTCCTCAGTGAATCCAAATCACTTTGTTCACAACCAGGTCTAATATTACTATTTCCACATAAATAAGTAGAGTTTTGAAAGAAAATGTCAGTAGTGCCCCAAAAAATACAAAATCCTCCACTCCATAATCCAAATTTCGTTCTTCACATTGTGCTCTTCATAAACACTTGTGTTTGACATGTGGAAAATAAAAGCAGTATATTGTGATAACGTTTAAAAATGTAATAAAAGGTTTCAAGATTAAAAACACTTACAATTTTTAAGTGTATGCGTTCACATCAAGGTTTCTTTATCCGATTGTCCCCGAGAAGTCCAGTCTAAGCTCTGTTTTCAGGTGGGCGGTGCACTCGCATCTGTCAGCTCCGAATGAGGCTGAAGACCGGAAGTTCCAATTGTATTAAAATAACCCCTTATTGTCTCAATCTGATAAGTGCATCCGATGTTAACCTACGCGTTTCATCATTTGACTTAGTCAGGGGATTCCTTAGTGTTCATAGAAGTTAGAATAAATAGTGTCCACAACCAAATCAGATTGTCCGGATTTGCATAAGAGTGTTACATAGTTCTGATATAGCGTACCTGAACAATATTTGTTACTACGACATGTGTTTCATACCAAATAAGCAATAAATAATACAACAACAGTAAAAATTGCACTGACAAGACCCTGTTATTCTGAGTCAGAAATTACACTATTAATGCTGCTTTGCTTTAAGTATTATATAAACAGGTACATACCAATATATTTGCAGTATATTTTGTTTAAAATTATGTATTGTTTGTAAGGATGAACGGGCTCGGATGTCTGGATTCCGAGCACACCCGAACAGTGTGATTCCGAGTCAGATCTGAGCGATGTCCGGGTATTCCCGCCGATTCCGAAACTTAAAACGAGGCTCTGACTCATAATCCCGCTGTCGGATCTCGCGATACCCGGATCCTTTAAATTCCCCGCTTGCCGCCGCCATCTTTACTCGGGCATTGATCAGGGAAGAGGGAGGGTGTGTTATGTGGTCCTCTGTCCTGTGATTTATCGTGCTGTGCTGTGTTCTGCTCAGTCCAGTCCAGTGGTGCTGTGTCCTGTGCTCTGTCCTGCTGAGTCCAGTGGTGCTTTGTGCAGTGCTGTGTCCTGCTGATTCCAGTGGTGCTGTGTCCTGTGCTCTGTTCTGCTAAGGGCATTGTTATTTCTAAATTATTCCAAAGTTATAAAAAATGTATTAAAAAGTTATAAAAAGATAAATATAAAACAAATGAAAAAATTATAAAAAAATTATACGAAAAAAAAAAAATAGGTTGAAAAAAAATAGGTAGTACTGTTTCAATTCAAAGTCACACTACATTCACTCTTGCAGCTGTCACAAAAAATAGGTAGAACTATTTCAATTCAAAGTCACATTACGTTCACTCTTGCAGCTGTCACAAAAATTAGGTACTGCTGTATAACTACAGTCCAGTGGTACTCTCCTGTGCCACAGATAATTTGTAAAGGCTTTGCCCAGTGTGTGTGGTTTAGGGGTACGCTCTCTTGTGCTGCATATAATGGAGTACCAAAATTTTGAGGATAAAGTAGGGAAAGATCAAGAACCACTTCCTCCTAATGCTGAAGCTGCTGCCACTAGTCATGACATAGACGATGAAATACCATCAACGTCGTCTGCCAAGGCCGGTGCCTAATCTCCTAGTACAGGGCATGTAAAATCCAAAAACCCAAAGTTGACTAAAATTAGCAAAAAAAGAAAATTGAAAACATCTGAGGAGAAACGTAAACTTGCCAATATGCCATTTACAACACGGAGTGGCAAGGAACGGCTTAGGCCCTGGCCCGTGTTCAGGACTAGTGGTTCAGCTTCACCCAAGGATCTAAGCCCTCCTCCTCCGCCATCTCAAAAAAATTGGAGTTATGCTGTCAGCAACAACAACAAAACAGCAAACAACTCTGCCTTCTAAACAGATGACATCACAAATCCCCAAGGCGAGTCCAAGGGTGTTGGTGGTTGCGAAGGCTGACCTTCCCATCACTGTACGGGAAGAGGTGACTCCATCCACCATTTGCAGCACACCCTCTGCATATGCTGGAAGGATGACCCACAGTGTAGATTCAGATTTGGATAATCAAGGTGTCAAGGAGGCTATTGATGTAGCTGGCATTGTGGAGGAACTTGACGAGGAGGAAGCTGATGTGGTTATCATAAATGAGCCACCAGGGGGGGAAACAATTGTTGTCCATGGGATGAAAAAGCCCATCGTCATGCCTGGTCAGAAGACCCAAAAATCCACCTCTTATTAAGTTAAGTTAAGAAGTTATTTTTATCCGAATTCGGACAAAATATATGGCCATATGTAGCTTATGTAAAGCTCAAATAAGCAGGGGTAAGGATCTTGGCCACCTAGGGACATCCTATCATTTCAGCCACAGTAGTTTGGTAGGCCCTGTCACTGAAATGATTGGTTTGTTAAAGTGTGCATGTCCTATTTCAACAACATCAGGGTGGGTGGGATGGCCCAAGGACAATACCGTCTTGCAACTCTTTTTTTGGCATTATGTGCTCTTTGGGGCCTAGTTCTATCTCCATCAGAGATATTCCTGCAGGTCATATCACCGGCACAGCTATGTTGGTCTTAGACGTGCACTGCATACTCTGTCTGATTTAGCAGAAGCTAGCCATTGGCCTTGATAATCAAATAGGCTTTCCGTGATATTACATTGTCAGGGATTAGGCTAAACAAAGTGTCATGGTATTTGAGATCCTTACCTTACCTACACACATCGTATACAGCGCTGCTATTTGTTCTATCATATTAATGTTTAGATAGGTTCTCTACATATTAACACACTCCGCTTGCTCACATCACCCAGTGAAGCAAGCGCTATATAAGTGCCAACTTTTATACACGTTAGGCAGCGTCTTTAACGAGAATACAGTATCTATATAATTGTGAGTGCTTTAAGATCTTACATGACCTTTAATCAGGCCACTTTAACCGCTGCTCTATTACAGATCTCTGTACAGTGATCATCATGCATATTTTTGCAGAACCAATTTAAATATATAAACAGGGTCTCCTAGAATACGTACTATTTTATTTAAAGGAGTTTTAAGGGGCATTACACTCTAATAGAGAGACTCATCATTTCTGAATAAAAAAAATGCTCTAATTCTTGTTAAGTTCCCAAAAAGAGGAACTGCCATTTCTATTACTACGTTCATTGTTTGTGTAGTTCAAAAAACGAGGAACTGCCATTTCTATTTATATTTTCATTCTATATGTAGTTCCCAAAAAGAGGAACTGCCATTTCTATTTATATTTTCATTCTATATGTAGTTCCCAAAAAGAGGAACGGCCATTTCTATTGATATTTTCATTCTATATGTAGTTCCCAAAAAGAGGAACTGCCATTTCTATTGAAATTTTCATTCTATATGTAGTTCCCAAAAAGAGGAACTGCCATTTCTATTACTACTTTCTTTCTTTCTGTATTTCAAAAAAGAGGAACTGCCATTTCTATTACTACTTTCTTTCTTTCTGTATTTCCAAAAAAGACGAACTGCTATTTCTATTGCTACGTTTTGTTTTTTTTGTAGTTCCAAAAAAAAAGTAACTGCGGCCCTAACTGCTATGTTGGTGTTAGACGTGCATCCGGTGTCCGCCATCTGTGCAGTGGTATTCAGACCAGTTGAGGGTTTTATATTGTGGCCCCGGTACCAAATTGGGTACCGGGGCTACTCCACTACGCAGTCCAGATAGATGCGTATCAGATATTAAACTACATTCAATGTTGGGGCCAAATCCAAAATTAATTAAAATGACCTGTCATCGTCAAAAACAAGAGGTATTGACGCGTTAGAACTACACCCTGTATATGCTGCAGAGGATGTAGGATCAGCCATCTGTAGAGTGAAATTCAGACCAGTTAAGGTTTTTTTATTGTGGCCCCGGTATCCAAATTGTGTACCGGGGCCACTCCACTACGCAGTCCAGAAAGCTACCTCGGTCCAACGTTTTGGACTAAAAACAATATTGTGAGGTGTGAGGTGTTCCAAATACACTGGAAATTAGTGGAAATTATTGTTATTGAGGTTAATAATAGCGTAGGAGTGAAAAACAAACAAAAAAAATAGATTTTAGCACTTTTTATTCTTTTTAAAAAATAAATCAGAACCCAAAACCCTAAATCAGAACCAAAACCTTTCGTCAGGTGTTTTGCCAAAACAAATCAGAACCCAAAACCTCAAGCTAATCAGAACCCAAAACCCAAAACACTAAAAGTGCCCGGTGCACACCCTTAATTGTTTGAGGGTATGCGTTGTACTTCAGCCTCTTCATACTTCCGAATCATGTAATGGATAGCATTTGTCTTGGGTTTGCAGATGGTAGAATGTGTCTGAGATTAGGGAGTTTGAATTAATACAATAGTGTATTTGAATGGATTATAGTTATAATGTGTAACTGCTTGCTTGTTAGATTTTGTAAGACAATGTGATGAAGTCTTGATGGAGGTTGAAGATTAATAGGTGACTTTGTAGACTGAGGTTTCATGGATAAGAATTGTATACATTTGAAGTGGCACTGTAGTTGAGCAATGTGACTAAATGTAGTGGTAAGATGGCTGACAATGTGTTCGCTCCAGCAGTGCTGTGCAGTTGTGGGGCTGTGCTGTACATTTGATCTATGAGATAGAGAGAAATAGGATTATATCATCATCATCAATTTATATAGCGCCACTAATTCCGTAGCGCTGTACAGAGAACTCATTCACATCAGTCCCTGGCCCATTGCAGCTTACAGTAAATTTCCTAACACACACTCAGACAGAGACTAGGGTCAATTTGATAGCAGCCAATTAACCTACAAGTATGTTTTTGGAGTGTGGGAGGAAACCGGAGCACCCTGAGGAAACCCACGCAGACACGGGGAGAACATACAAACTCCACACAGATAAGGCCATGGTCGGGAATTGAACTCACGACCCCAGTTCTGTGAGGCAGAGGTGCTAACCACTAAGCCACTGTGTATATGTGAGATAAATGGTAGAGTTTGTTTGTCTTTGGTTTAAAATGCGAGTCCTAGAGTTCCTGTGATATGTAGAATGTGTCACGGCAATATTGTTTCTGTGATCCATCTCGGGACCCTTGGGGCTAGCTATGGCATTGAGACGTAGTGGAAACTGGGAGGCCAGATGAGTGTCTTGCTCATAGGGGGATACCTCTATTTCTGTATACCAGACGTTAAGAGTAGGAATGCTTAACTGGACTTCGTACTGGAATAAACGACTGGAATCTGGGCCTGATGGGTTGGAACCTGGACATGGGAATAGGGAGGACCTTACCCCATGAGCAGAGACTTAATACCGCCAAGAACTCACAAACTCAGAGTAATATAGTACCACAACTGGGACAGGCAGAAACTATACAGGCGGTGGCAACCTCCTGAACAGAATAAGCCTAGAGCTGGTCCCGGACAACTCAGAACCTGAAGGAGGCCTGGAACTGGAAGTCGGTACCCCGACTTATACTCGAGTATATACGGTATGTAAATAATATGCTGCAAGCAAGCACAATTTATATTCCAAAGAGACAATACACACATTTGGTTAAGGTTTGGAAAAACAGAGATATGTTCTGTTAATTGTCCCACATTTTTGTTAAAACCCGCCCTTTGCAATATTAATGGCCAGATTTGCCATTTGGCCTGTAAATAGATAGGGGTTAAATAGAAATTTTCTCTACATTACAAGCTGGAATTAGAACACCTTTATAGTTTAAAAAAAATAGCACTCGTGAGCTATTCAGTACCATTGAAAAGACAAATTTACATTCTCTGCTTTTGTTAAGCAGCTTTAAATTGTTTCTAGAAAGATATACAAAGAAATGCTTACTATGCACCTTTAGTATCTTTATTTTTCTTTAATTGTTCCCATCTATCCAACTAATTCACAGCAGCTGTAAATGTCACACGTCAAGAGATTTGAAAAGATGTCATTAAGTCAACCTCCTTGTAGACAATTCTTCACAAAACAAAGACACAGCCACAGTGATTACATTCAGAGAGCACTCCTTCATGAAATGCTCGGAGCAGATTATGGGCGTGTTTCTCATGATCGCGAGTATGTGACAAGATTGAGAACAAAAGTAGAAATTAACATGTATCATCTTGTACCATAATTTCCTTTGCATTTTTTTGCTGAGAAAGTGATTGTAGGAATCTTTTCATTTGCATATAGTAAAACATTGGCTAGTCTGTCAATGTTTGGAAAGCATGTTTTTGTATAGAGTATAAGGGAATGGCCTCTCTCAAGGTTAGCTACTGCTGGACTGTCACCTAGTTCTATGTATTATCATCATCATTTATTTAAATAGTGCCAGCAGATTCCGTAGCGCTTTACAATTGGGAGCAAACAGTAATAAAACAATACTGGGTAATAAATAGAGAGAGGTAAGAAGGCCATGCTTGCAAGCTTACAATCTATTGTTAAACCACCATTTCTGAAAAATACATTTTTCCATTCATTGACACATGACTCTCTGAAGTCCACCTCAGACATACCATTCACTGGGAAATGGTGCTTCCCTGTGCCAAAAGTTGACTATATTATGACGGAAATATTCAGTAGAATGTTGTCAAGAAAATGTATACAAAGAAAGCATACAGTTATGAAAAATTATTTTTTTTACTTGGGTTCCAATCATAGCAACATTACAGTCCATTCCATGTTATAACAATTCTGGACGGCGTTCCAAATTGTTCTCTGCTCTAGAAGCTGACAAAACCAGTTACTATATACTAACCTTCTAGAGTTTACGAATTTAGCTTGATCTCTGAAACAGAGATGTTTATTCACACTAAGCAATCCTAATACTTAAGGCCTGTACATTTTAAGTAACATTTATAATAAGTTTCATCCTTTAAAAATCAGATTGACCTCATAATATAAGCCACTATTTGATTTTAAAGATGAAGCATTATCATCCTAGGCATATGTTCCCACCTATTACAATATTACAGATGCATGAAATACATATCTCTAATGTACACCAAATAAGGATTGTCATTTGGTGGTCTAGTCTTTCTAACCACCCAAGCCACTCTAATGGTTATCCCATCCTAGCTTTTCATTGTGAGACATTAGTTTGACCCAGACTTTGATGTCCAGCATTGCCCAAATATTAAAACAAGTATTACTTTTCCATACTAATACAAATACTCTAAACACAGTAAGTATGTGAAGAGTTAGGATCTCGGCTACTCCTTCAGCTGAAGAGGCTCTTGGTTTTGGAAAATACCCAGTGTATAACCACTGCACTGATGAAGTAATCTTGTAGACTTATTAGGAAGAGACAGGATAGAGTAATGGGCAGCATTTTCGCTTTAACGCTTGCTGTTGGTTAGAGATTGTGGTACCGTTCAGAAAAATTTGAAAGATCAATTGACTTTAAATTCCTGTTTGATGGCAGGACTACAACCACTTTGTGTGCCGGTTATTTTCATTAATGTCATTAGAGAAATGCGAGTAGTTCTACTGGAAAGGAAATGTACCATGAATATTTAGATGAAAATACTATACAATAGTGTTATTTATATTTGCATGTTGCTTTTTCTTCTTCACCAAAATGGTAATATATGCACATCTAACTAAAAATGGTGACAATTATCCTACTGATTTAAAACAGCAAACATATTGAAGAAGCCAAGACAAGAACCCAAAGTGGTGAGGTTTACAGATTCTCAGCGATACCAGTGCTCCCATTAAATCCAATAAGTCACCTGCAATAATATTCTCCATAACATTTGTCCATCAACCAAATCCTATATTCACATTTTCCTTGTGCAAAGCTAAATAGTGGAGACTTCTGACTATGCATGCTTGATAGCGATGTCAAATTATTTTAGGACCCTTGATAAAATTATAATTCATTCTGAAAAGAAAAAAATACTATATATGATCAGTAAGTATAACTAAAGTATTTGTACCAAACTTTTTTAAAATCACCATATAAAGTAACTTACATTTAATTTTAGTATATTTAAAGAAAACTAAAGGTCACCCCATTGTAGAAAAAGCAAGCTGTGGGATATTTTAGTGTGTAGAGTGAGAAGAAAAAAATATATCACTTACCAATTCCTGTTATAGCTCCAAGCTATTCTCCCCAGTTTCTGGTGAAAGATAGAGGAGGAGACCAGCAGAGTAAAGAGGTTCTGGACTTTCTACCAATAGGAGACGATAGTTTGCAGCCACATAATTTGCCCACCTTTAAGTAGCACATTCCTTTTTTCAGGTACTTCAGTGACAAGTTGGTGGATGCTTAGGTTCACCAGAAGTGACCCTTCTGTCTAGAACTCATGAAGTGTATGTGTGCGCGCGTGAGTATGTTGAAGGAAAAAGGGTGGGGGACTTGATGGAAAATAAATTGATTCTGGTTGGTCATGACTGCATTTGTAATCCTCCAATGTCCACACTTAATGTATCACCTGCAGAAACACATGAAGATTTCAGACTGTTTGCCTATTCTACTAATTTAACTGAATTTTTATTTCTTTTCGTAATAGCTTTACATGAAATATTTAATCCAAAATAAAAAACGTTCTAGGACCTTAAACTGTAGGCATGTGTGCCCCATTATAATACACCACAGTAACAGACCATTATCCTGTTTTGTTGTATTGTTTAATTGATGCCCAACTTCTTCATGCATCTACAGGGTTGCTTACAAAATGCTTATCTCAGGTAGTCAGAGCATGCCATGAAATTCCAACATCACATAAAGCTGTTTCTAGCCTACTTGTGTGCCACGATTTCAGATGTTTGCAGTGAGTTCAGTTTAGGTTGACATTCTGATAACTCTTGCCAGTTATAAAGCATCATTATTAATTTTTTTACTTTATTCTTGATCTAATAGACAGGGTAATAAAGCTATTTGTTCAGTTTAAACCTCTGCATTTGGGCAGCACAGTGGCCTAGTGGTTAGCACTTCTGCCTCACAGCACTGGGGTCATGAGTTCAATTCCCGACCATGGCCTTATCTGTGTGGAGTTTGTATGTTCTCCCTGTGTTTGCGTGGGTTTCCTCCGAGTGCTCCGGTTTCCTCCCACACTCCAAAAAACATACTGATAGACAGAGAGAGAGACTAGGGTCAATTTTGATAACAGCCAATTAACCTGTGTGTCTACATTAGGGAATTTAGACTGTAAGCTCCAATGGGGCAGGGACTGATGTAAATGAGTTCTCTGTACAGCGCTGCGTTATTAGTGGCGCTATATAAATAAATGATGATGATGATGATGCATTTAACATAGTATACACACTATTTTTATTAGCATTTCCCAGAAGCATTAATGAATGGATCATGAATAATCTGTACACCTCAGGTCTAAATGATATTTTTTTTCCCTTTAACTAAATAATATACTTCCTCTTAGGGAATGCCATTTAGATGTTGGGGAACGACAACAAATAGTGTAAATCAGATAACAGAATTATCACATTTATAAGAGAAGACTTTTACAAGCAGTTTTGGAGAAAGATATCTTGAGCAATGTCTGTGTGATAAGGGAATGAATATGAGACCTGCAAGTTAAAGCTGTACTACCAATATTTCACTAAGGTTCTCTCCACCACAGCCGAAGCTCTGTGGCTCCTCCATGCAGACATTTTTCCCAGGACAGTTGGAGCTGTTTTAACAGCCCCAGCGAAAAATGAAGTGAATTTGAGAAGGCCCAATCAAAAGCCACAAATCTCACCAGCAGCATTAACGTGCCGGTTCTGTAATGCAGTACCAGCAGAGCGCAGAAAATTTACTGCATGGAACAGCCTCCAGCTAGGGTAGGGAAAAGTTTTGTAAAACTGATTGAGTAGGTGGTGGTGCTGCAGCTTTATTCCAGTAAGTCCCTTCCTTTGCCCCTCGTGAACAATGTTTCACACATTGTTTATATTGATAAGCTAATAGAAGCAAAAAAGAACAGAGGAATTACAAGCCATTTGGCATGATTTTAGAATGTCTTATTTTGTGAGCAATGGTCACTCGCCAATAATGGCTATTTCTTTGTTCACCAGTTTATATCTGCTACTTCTATCTGCCACTCAGCTAATCGAGATATATCCATGGTTTTTATATATTTCCATGCTTCCTCTACCAAAGTGAAATTATGGTACAATCAAGAGCTAAAATTACATTTATTTCATGCAAATATAATACAGCACAGCACACATTCTGCATAAAATAGTGTGTCTTAACTGGTACCGTGAAGTTCAAGTGGTTTGATTATATAATTAAGCTTTGCATGTCAGAGACTCTTTAAGAAATCACATATGGTATGTATGTATGTATATACCAAAACAACTATTGATTCTACAAGACCACTGAAGGTGTCCTGTGGTATTTGGCACAAAGATGTTAACAGCAGATCCTTTAAATCCTGCAAGCTACGAGGTAGGGGCCTCCATAGCTTGGACTTTTTGCCCAGCACATCCCACAGATGCTCGATCAGCTTGAAATCTGGGGGAATTTGAAAGCCAAGTCAAGTTTGAACTCTCTATCATGTTCTTCAAACCATTCATTAACCATTTTTAGTGAGTATCAAGGGACATTATACTGCTGAAAGATGCCACTGCCATCATAGAGTACCGTTGCCATGAAGGGATGTTCTTGGTCTGCACCAATGTTTAAGTAGATGGTACATGTCAAAGTAACATCCACATGAATACCAGGACCAAAGGTTTCCCAGACCATCACACTTCCTCAACCGGCTTGCTTTTTTTCCATAGTGCATCCTGCCGTCCACATGATGTAAAAAAAACCAAAAACGATTCATCAGACCAGGAAACCTTTTCATTGCTCCATGGTCCAGTTCTGCCACTTATGTGCCCATTGACAAGGGGTCACAATGGATATTCTGATCAATCTGCAGCTTTGCAACTCCATACGCAGTAAGCTGTGATGAACTGTGCGTTGACACCTTTGTATCATACAGTATTAAATTTTTCCGCAAATCATTCCACCGTAGCTCTTCTGTGGGATTGGACCAGACGGGCTAGCTTTCACTCCACACCCTCATCGAGCCTTGGGTGCTCATAACCCTGTTGCAGGTTTACTGGTTGCCGTTCCCACCCCATTACAGGGGTAATGCGATAATGAATATTATTCACTTGTCGGTGGTTTTAATGTTGTGGCTGATCAGACACAGACACAGACACTTTGATTACTAGAAATTTTCTGACATACAAAGCTTAATAATTCAGTGTTTATCTTTTTATGTGCTCTGCTTTTCTCATTCCATACCAACCTAACTTTACTTTCACTATTCCGTTTTCTCTCTATTGTTTGCCAATGACATACTATGGCTGTCAGACATGTCAAGTTAAAATTTTGCCAGATGTATGAAAATAACTGATATAAATTTATAGATATATCTGTACTTGCTCAGTGACTATGGATAATATCACACAAACAAACTTTGCTATTCAAAATCCAAACTCGTGTTGAGAGAAGGAACTCCTGTTAATAAGTGACTAGATCTCTGGGGACATAACAGAAAACAAAATGGGAGAAATATTTTTTTTTTATACTATATTGACAGGTTAAAACAATTTAATTGCTGCAGTGCTGTTTCACATTACCTGGTGTAAAGTTAATTACAGGATACTGTAAAGATCAATCAATATTGAGCAGATATTTTCCACTATAAATCCAAATAGAGGAATCCTGTAAAGTCCTCTCCAGCTATTACCCAGGTTCCAGCAAGTTCTGTCCACCACTGCTAATACTCGCTAAAAAATACCTTATTATTGTAAAACGGTATACTTACATGTACCAGATAGCAAAACAGCACGTCAACATCAGATGAATATGATTGCATATAAAAACAGTAGGAGTCCATTTTCAAAACCCAAATATAGCTGATTAGCGCTCCTAATCGAAAATACATGTGTTGTCTTGAGACCCCCTTAAATCGGTGGCATTTACATTACCTGTTTGTACTCCTTAACTCAAGTTGTATCACATTCAAAGTTTTATTTTAAGATACCATATGTACTCCAAACCTTACCAAATCAATCATAGTTTTACAAAGCTGAGCAGTCGACCTATGTAGACAACACTGACTGTACTTAACATAGCACAGCCTTCATATGTGTATTCAACTTCCATGAAATGAACCATTTTATTACTAAGATTTCCTCATTACAAGTAATTCAGTTCTCTACTACGGCCAGATCCTTAGTTTGCTAAGCTGCCAGCTGTACCACACAATTCTCCTGTATGCTTCAGGTATAAAAAAAAAAAACACAGACTATTTTCCATACTAATGTTCAATGTCTTGCAAACATTACTTTTTAAAATGTGTCCTAGGGCAATGCAAGATAAAACTATGGCTGTTGTAGATTTTCTAAAAACTTGATAAAAAATATTGGACATTACATTATAAGATATAGCTACAATGAGTATTTTTTAACAAACATGTATGTTAATATTTCCAGATATTGTTAAAATACCAGGTAAATATGTTTTGCAATATACAGGAATGTAGGCTGTACTTGGCTACTTGACAGTTAGTTGATTTGAGCATTTTGTTATAGGTAAATGTATGCATATTTGTGAGTATCACAAAGTAAACATAATGCTTCAATATGAAACTCCAATACTCAAGAGATACAAGGATATACCTTTTTGCTTAATGTCACACAATAGCCTATAAGGGTTATGTTGTCAGGTGTTTCTTTTCAAATAAAGCTCTTAATTGGAGGAAGGCAAATACAGCACTTGTGCAGAGGACATAGACATTGGGAAGATTTTAATTTAGCTGAAAAAGGTAGGTAATGCCTTAAAAAGATTGTCACTGGAACACTGCAAAAAAAACAAAAATTTAAATACACTTTCTACATGGGAGAATAGCCATAAGTAAATCAATTTTGGTGTTGTACCATAAGTGTTATAGTGTAAGGAACTATAAGTTACTATGCATTTGTGCAAAGACATGGGCAATGTGATGTTGCGTGTATAGGGAATTGGGGAATGGAACTTAAAAAGTTGCAAAGAATATTGAATGCAAGGAATGTATAAAAGCTGAACATTTTCTTTAATACAGTGGTGTAGTCTCAAGTATAAAAAAACCAAAAATAAGTAAACAGCAAAGTACAAAGTATTGCAGTCCTCTTCATATGCTTTCTTAATATATACAACATATATTTTAATCTCTTTGAAATCATTTAGTCTTTGCATCAATAGATGAGGGCACATATTCATAGTGATAACAATTTGAGCATGTCTTACAATAACTAGTCTCACAATCTTAAAGCTACCTGCTACGGCCAGAGGCCTGTGACAACAGCAGCCAAACACAGATGCAAAGGGTAGCTGCAACTTGCTCCACTTGCAACGTAATACCTGAGAGATTACTTTCAAGCAATTCCATTGTTTACTAGTTATTATGTATCTGTTCTGTGAAATGCCATGGTTGTCTCTATATGTATAACATGAGAATAGAGTAGCTCTTTATAACCCAGTATCTGGTTAGTCTGGATTTTTTTTTCAATTGCTAAATTTAGTTATGACCATAAACGTCATAACAAACCTTTTAAATTTAACATGGAATAATG
Organism: Mixophyes fleayi; assembly: GCF_038048845.1. Classification (NCBI taxonomy): domain Eukaryota; kingdom Metazoa; phylum Chordata; class Amphibia; order Anura; family Limnodynastidae; genus Mixophyes; species Mixophyes fleayi. Next base: position 235,727,900 of record NC_134405.1, on the reverse strand, counting down.
GCTGTTATCTTTAACTCAAAATGTGGAAGGCTGGATAGATGAATAACAATTATTGTTAAGATGACCTAGTAATTTTCATTGATTTGCTTAGTTGGGACTAATAGGTAATTTAGGCCATCTGCTGCACAAATGCTCTCATTGGTAACAAATGGAACTGGATAATGGGTTAGAGAGTTAGCAGCTATAGAAACTGATGGCTGTGTTCTATCACATGTGCATATGCTCAGTGCTTACCGTGTTCATTTTCAACTCCATTGTTTGTCCCAGTGTTCTAAATTTTAAAGGGAACCCTTCTCATGATTACACAAATTATTTCACAATCTCAAATCAAAGGCAACACTGCAGTGAGGAGAGCTTTTCTACTTTATTACAAAGAGAAGAAGCCTTTATGTGGTCAGAAAATACAAGATTGATCTTTTTTTTTTTTTTTCTTCCTATGAAACGCTGCTGTTCAAACAGCCAGAGTGAATTGTCTCAGTTCACTTCCTTAAGTCCCATCACGTTCACTTGGGTATGGATGTCCTTGGCTGCTGAAAATCTGGCCCTTTAGTGCACAGGGCGACAATGGAGTCCCCTGACCAGCAGTTCCAGAATGTCCCATTTTCATATATTGCATCCATGCACACCTCCTAAAAATGAGGTACAGCAGGGCAAACATTTCCAAAATAGGTGTCATATATATAATATATACACATTCGTACATACATACCTTTATTCATGTGATGTCCAAAAATTTAAAAAAAATGTACACATTTATTACAAAATCGTAACAAAGACTGGACAGTGTTTTGCTCATTCTGGAAAGATGAAGCTCAGTAACACGCAACTCTGGAAATTGTCCAATGGTTGCGGCAATATCTATCTCCTAAACAGTGAATTATTCTTTTTTGTCTGCCCGTTCCCTACCACAGGGACCTGCAGAAACTTGCACTGCAATGAGACACAGACTCCTCTGGCTGTGAAGGGGCTGAACATGGCAGAAAATTGCCTTTCGAAAACAGAAGGGGGAGTAAAATGAAGGAAGGTGACCTTGCCCATCTTTCCAAATGAAATACGAGAAGGATCTTCACATAAAAATGCACAAAACATGTGTTTCTTTTATTACCAATAGTGCTACAATGAACAATGCAAACTTTGCTGTCTAATTTTGTTTTTTTTTTTCTCTCTCTTCCTTTGTACAATTTGGAAACTGAGTGGTAAACTTTGTCAGTGTACTGTACTTGTGTGTGTATCTGTGTACAGACCTAGGTCTGTCTGCTGGCATAAAATGAAAAACAAAACAAAAAAACAGAAAAAAAAAGAAAAGAAAAGAAAAAATAATCCAGACCCTGCTCAAACTAAAAAGAAACAAATAACAATTGTAGTTGTTGGGCAGCACATAATTAGTAAGGCAGGACCTCAAGTGATGATCCCTTTGCATGAGACAATTGCCAGATCCTCAAGGAAATAAAACCAGGATGACTGAGCCTCATCAGTTCTGCAGTTGTGTTGAGTATTGTGCTGAGACAGCCATACCCCATGAACAGGGAAGTCTTTAGAAGGCTTGCTGAGCAGGATTGTAATTGAAGGTGGATGGCAGATGAGGCCTTTCTTCTAGCTTGTCATATTCCAAATGGAACTCCTGTCAGGAAACAAAAAAAAATAATTTAATTTTAGAAAGTATTAATCAAGAAAAGCAGATGGTTGATAGTTTTAATAAAATGATGTTTCATAAATAAGCTCTATCAAAATTGGCAAAGTATTTAGATTAAATGGGCATCTACATTTAATATAGCCTTCCTCTACTAACATCAAAACACCGAAAGTCACAATACCAATTTAACATCCATTCGTGTGCAATAGTTGTGGATATTGCTAGCCATACAAACATAAGTTGCAGTAATTTTATGGACACTATTAAAAGAAGCTGTGCATCTTTGTTTTCTTCATGACTGTGAGCAGAAGTTCCCAGTTTAGTACTTAACCCTGAATATCCACATCTCAAGTCTCAGAAAATTCAATCTTCCAAACCTATTTTTAGGTCACTATTATGAGCAATAATTTGGACATCATCCTTGAAACCTAAGCAGATCTTGATTCCTTATGGTCTGAAGAAGATATTTAAGCATATTTATATTTTTCTTTATTGTGGGTTAATTTAGTTATTATGTCCATTGAACAGGCAATAAGTCCATTAGTTGACAACATGTTGAACAGTTTAGTTAGGATCATACAACTAAAGCAAAGATAAAGGCTGAAGGGACAAGATATGCCTTGTCACAGAGACATTACAGTGACTGCTGGCATGTGAACTCAACCAAACACAGCATACACATCCCATATCTGGACACACAAACTAAACAGACCTACTAATGAAGCTTAAACCTTGCTAAGCCTTATCCCAGCTTATACCTATTCTGCCTCACCATGTAGTATTGCCTATAAAACTCATCACAACAAGGACACATTCAGCAGCCTGCAACAACACCTGCACACATTCACACTGTCCTCTGTGCTACCAGTCCCCATTTGCCCTCCTCTCCAAGTACACAGTAGCAGCTGGCAGACATGAAGGTTTTGGTACTTTTGCTCTCCTCTTCAACTACAGTATACTGCCCATGCGGTCTCATTCACGGAAGACCCCCTCTGTTCTCTTTGCAGAAGCTCGGTCTTCTTTAGCCATAATCTGCAACCACCCTGCTTTTCTGCTATGTAATAGGTCCTTCTCAACCCAAAGAAGATAGAGCGTGCAGTGGTTAACGTGTTAACAGAAAAAGAAAAAAAAACACATTTCTGTATTGGTTAAAGAAATCAATGTAAATGGAGATTAACAGAGATTCACATAGTTCTTTTCATAACAACTGTAATTTTTAAAAGGCAATTCAAGGGGTTAATATTGCTAACAATAGCAATGGGAGTAAATTAAAAGTTGGGCTAGCCTTCATTGAAAATCAAAACAATCGTTTAGGTCCAAAAGGTCAGAAAGGCGGTCAAAATGCAACCTGTTCCCCCCAAAACAAAATTTAACATGTAGGGGCTACAACATGGACTTTAGATGTTGACCAGCTCTGGACAGCTATTTTAATAGTATTTTATCTTAACCTTGTGTAAACCCACCTCCATTTCTTCATACTACTACTACTGTGAGGATCCTCTATCTTGAAAACCCACCGTTTTCTTTATGGAGCCAGTACCATCGCTAGTCATTGGTAAAGCTTGTGCCCCAGATCCAAACAGTCGGTATTACCAAAACCATGCAGTATAGAACAATGATAGTGGTCTCAGGAGAGGGACTTAAAACTGCCCCTCATTTATCATTTGATCGAATAGCAGCCTGGTATCAAGGTGGCAGCTGATGCAAGTAACATGTATGAATCATGTTAAACCATGGCATTTAAACACCTTTAAAAGGACACACATCAAACAGCATGAAAAACTAGTCTGTTTCTGTACAATTTTCTTGCATATATAACAAACAGTCAAAATACTGACTTAACGTAAAAACACCCAAAACCTGAAGGACTAAGCATAATAATTTATCATATATTACATTTTCACACGTGCCTACAACACAGAAAAATCAGTACATTTTTAGATTGATGTGTTCACATGGGAGGAGGCTACAAAAAAGGAAACACTGCTGCTCATATGCTGTATGTCTTGGTAATGCAAGCATTTTGCATTGTTTACAACATTGTCACAACTCTGTTGCTTTTTATAGATAATAGGCAATGTTGCTGTCAGAGCTAGAAACATGGCAGGTGCCTGCCATATTAGTAAATACACAGAATAATTTACACCCACAAGGACAACACAGTGGCACAATGATTGGCATTTTTTTTTACTTCACAGTCCTAAAGTCTTGGGTTAGATTATGACCATACTCTACATATAGAGTCTGTATGCTTTTACTTAGGATGTCTCGGTTTCCTCCCACAGCTCAAAGTCATACAGGTAGCTAATGACTACATTCACCCTATTTGTGTGCTGATAAAGGGGATTATATAGTAAATAGCACTGGGGCATGGACAAATGTGTCTGAATAAAATGCTGTAATTAGCTACTATAATTTACCATATACACTAAATAATGACCACCGAAATGTCTGTGCTAGTCACTTAACACTGTCATTGGAATCAAAACTGCTTCATAGTATATACATTTCTGACCAACCCTAAAGCCCCTTCTTTTTATTTTTTTACAAGCTTATAATTATAATATACATCCAGCTATATACAAAACTGTGTTGCAGAACTGCCCATACTATTTCCATAGCTTGTTGTAGAACAAATAATTTGTCACATTTGCTAAACTGACAAAGCATTTTCCTTTGTACTCTGTCACTTACATATAGAGAAAACCCAAGTATTTAGCAAAGCTACAATAGACAATCATGATGAATTACCAGACAAAGCACTACATCACTAATCAATGACTTGCTCTTTCACATTTTATTGGATTGTAAAAGGCACTCTAACCTGAAACATTAGTTTAATACTGTTTATCACATGTGGTGTATATGCTAGACCATGAGTCGGCAACCCCTAGCACGTGTGCCAGACATGGTAGGCAGCGCCCAGTAGTTTGGCAGCCAACTGAATGTCAATGCTTCACATCGCTGACACTGGACTGCTGGACATGTGTAGCAGTTTCCCCCCAGCTCCATTGCAGAAAGGATCACTCCTGTGTCTGCAGTGAATTGGGGGCACTACTGTGAGGCATAATGTGAACTGGGGGCACTACTGTGAGGCATAATGTGAACTGGGGGCACTACTGTGAGGCATAATGTGAACTGGGGGCACTACTGTGAGGCATAATGTGAACTGGGGGCACTACTGTGAGGCATAATGTGAACTGGGGGCACTACTGTGAGGCATGATATGATTTGTAGGCACAACTATGAGGCAGAAGCTGAATTGGGGGCTCTACTCTGTGGCATAATATGAACTGGGGGCTCTACTGAGTGGCAGAATAAGAAATGTGTGTACTACTGTGTGGCATAATAAGAATTGATTAATGGCACTCGTCCCCTTTGCCTGTTCTCTTTTGATTTTCCATTTCAAATAAGCTAGTTATGCTCTCAATCATTTAGATGCCCACAATGATACAAGCTAAGATTCCCTGCCAAACACAGACACACACTGAGCGGAAGATACACTGAGGGAGGAATTGTCACACATGAACAGAAAAAGACAAGAAACAGAAAAGACATTTGGGATGGGATTTGAAGCTAGAAAATCTCACAGTAAAAGTTAACATTACAGAATCTAGGTAAAGCTCTGCTACATGAACCATTACACAATTATATTTCCATTAGACAAATACAAAATAAAAATACAAAAAGTAGTGTGTGTATGCCTTTAAGGCAAGCCCGACTCTACATTCAACTGCACTGTTTGCAAATAATGTACTTAAACTAATTGTTCAGATGTCTCGGGGAAGCTGTCTGAATGCTTATTTAATTTCTTTCTTCAAATTGTTATTCATGGTGAAATTGAAGTAAAATGTTTTCCTTATCAAATGATTTATTTTCTATTCTATTGAATCAGGCTGCTCCATAATTAGGATTATTTGATTTGTACAACTAATTGAGGAAGCTGTATCAAGATAATTCTGATTACCTGACAATCTAATGAATTAAAGCATTTGTGACATGGTGAAAGTTTAAAATGAACAATTCAAATCCAAAATTACACAGATATGTGGGCTGGGCACATTACTCTTTCAAAGTAGGAAAATGTAAAACAGTTATAATTTAAGAAACTGTGCATAGCTGGTATCAGATAGTCAGACCCATTGTGTCCCCTAAACATATCAAATTTTGACACAAACAGGCCAAGTTGCACAGGGCTAGTTGTAGGAGTCATGCTAAAGGTCACACACGCCAAATGCATATTCATTACCTGAACAGATTCACCAAACAAGCCAGTCAAAATGAGGTCTACTTGGTCAACATGGCCCCAAAATAAATTGCAAAACTGTCTGACAATGAACAAATTGCTCGTGGGTAGCCAGCAATACATTGAAAGCACAAATTAAGATGTGTTATTTATAATTAACACCAGGAAGATATTTTAAAGGTGATGGACTTGTATTATGTTCATAAAATAATAACACAGATTCCAAGTATAAATAGTAATCACAATAATTATTGAATCTGCAAATGATAAAACTGCACACGCTAATATGATTGTTTCTTGAAAGACTGACAAAAATTGCAAGGTGGCAGAATAGATTTTAAAAAAAAGAACCCGGTCGTATAAGTTAAACAGTGATGCACAATATTAATTAACTGGAGTCTGGTGTTCCACTTAATCTGGTGCGTCACCCAACAATCTGCGATTGCCCATATAAAGATGCATATCTGCTCTTGGAAGATGCCTTGTAATGCAAACTAGAAGTGCATCCAGGTTTGCAGGGAGGTAGAAAAATCAAGAAGTGCACTGTGCAGTTTTTTAAACTCCTACATTAGAATCATTCCTTCATCAACTTTTTAATACAGCTAATTTTAGTCTCAATTATGGCTTACATTACTGATGAGAGCGAGACGAGATAGGGGCTGCCTTTGTTAAATGTGGCATTATTTTGTGTGTTTGAAGCTTCCTCTTCTATCCTCCATGGAAGCCATAACAATGGGTTGGCCCATTCTAGCCTTAGGTAGAGACAGGAAGAAACCCCCCCTGGTAATATATAATGCAGCTCCTCCTTCTCCAGTGTCTCTTCCTAGCAGAGGTAGAAAGGACAGGTAGTAGTTTGTTATTTTCTTTGTGTAGTGTCTTACCTGCTTAAATGGTTCCAGTGATGTACTGCTGTTGAGGGGGTCTGGCTACCTGGGGATCGCTAGTTGATACCTTCAGCAGCAAACGCGGTGCAATGAAATCGGAATTTGAATTTGAGATTGAAAACGGTACGCATGCAAGGCAGGTGCTTTGAACATGCGCAGACAACACGTCCGGGGACGCCAATATGGAGGACCAGGCAGAGAGGAACTTGGAAACACTAGTATAAGCATTACCTGTACCAAATGGAGCAGAGGAACAACAGAACATTGCCAGCATCCACTCTAGGTAAATTGCTAAGTTACGGGTGCTTGTTTAATGGATTTTAGTTAGTAATACTCTTCCAATCCCAGTACTCTTGAGCAGCATAGGGTCTGTGGAACAAGCCATTTTCTGAGGTCTCTTGTGCAGCCCCCTGAGCAATAAGGAGCAGATAGCCCAGATGATAAATTAATTTGTGATTAAGGAAGATTTATAGGCTATGTTGGGGATTAATCGAGCAATGTCCCGAACAATTATTGAATTGTACAGGGGCTCTTAGTGGTAACTGGACTCTCTAGAGGAGGTGATGTGAGCGAGTAAGGGGAAATTGCGTGGGCTTCGTCTGGATCCCTCAGCTTTCTCCCACACTCCAAAAACATGCTGGTAGGTTAATTGGCTGGCATCTGATAAAATTAACCCTAGTGTGTGTGTGTGTGTCTGTGTGATAAGGAATTTAGACTGTAAACTCCATTGGGCCAGGTACTGATGTGTATTACAAAATATAATAAATAATAAGACTATTTCATTTTTATAATGTGGAATTTCCGCAAAGCAACATATATAAATCAATGGGAATGAATGAAGCATCAATCTCCATTGCAGTTCAGAAGTCAGTCTTTCAGTAAAAGAAATAGTTTTTCCCATGTACCAGGTATTAAAGGTTTTCAATAATAAGAATGGAATGAAGCGGAAAAGTCTCAGTCTAACCAGAATACATTAGAACGCATGCATCGCTTCAGTTATGAAGCGGCAAAGAATTGAAGTTAATTTACAAAAGTGGAAGCAGCAATAACCAGCTCATCAGCGAGAACCACTATTCCTTCAGAAGATGGTAGTGGTCTTCTAAGAGATCCTATGGATATGAAGATGAAAAGTTGTTTTTAAAAAGCTTTGTATTTCTTCTGGAACTATCTTAAAATGACTGGTAACTATGGCTTCAGTGGCAAGGGCACTCAGACTATGAAAGGAGACTTCATACAGATTTCAGGGAAATATTAAAGCTTTGAAGTTTTGTAGGGAGGAATAGAATTCATTTGTGATGTATTGTTGTATACCATTACATCTTCACCCAGAACTAGAGCTTTAATGGTGACAAGCAGGGGAGTTCTCTGGCTGCATCCATGGCAATCTAAAATAGTCTAGCAATACTTTCATATGAAGGCTCTATGATGATAATCTAGACATCATGATTCACAAGTTTTATGGGGTGGGGTGGGGGGTATGCTGCTGTAGATCTAGCCACATGCCACAAGACCATGAAGCAAAACGGGATTTATACTTACGATAAATCACTCCTTAACCATGGGGTTGAGTCGGGGGGAGGAGTCTGGCACCCAAAGAGTTAACTTTTTCAGCTGACAGCATATCACCCCCACCAATTCCCCACATACCTCAGTTTGATTACCAAAGCCCTTAGGATGATAGGCCAATCAACCAAGACACACCACTCAACAGAGGGGGGAGTGGAGATAAAAGAAAACAACGAAAAAGACGGGGGGGATCGCAGTGTCCCCCAGATGGAGAAAAAGATTTATCGTAAGTATAAATACCGTTTCCATCTCGGGGACACTCCTTAACCATGGGGACTTACTAAAGCAATCCCTCTGAAGGGTGGGACCGCTCTGATCTCCTTGCACGTAGAACACTACAGCCAAAGGAGGCGTCCCCAGACGCAAATATATTAAATTGGTAGAATTTTGTAAAGGTATGGACCGAGGACCAGGTGGCTGCTCTGCACAGCTGGTCCGCCGTGGCTCCATTACGAGCCGCCCAAAATGCCCCAACCGACCGGGTAGAATGGGCACAGGGAGATTAATATGGACATAAGTCTCCCTGATAGTCAGGGTAAGCCATCTGGCAATAGTCTGCTTAGATGCTGGCCATCCCCGCTTGGAAAAGTCAAATAATACAAATAGAGAATATGGCTTACATATCTTTGCAGATCTCTTAACATATATACGTAATGCCCTCACTACGTCCAAATATTTATTTGTCTTTGTTCCAGGAGTCTGAGGCTCCTCTCTGAATACTGGAACAACTATATCCTGATTAATATGAAAACCTGAGACCACCTTAGGAAGAAAGGACGGAACAGTCCTTAAAACTGCTCTATCCTCATGAAAAACCAGATAAAGTTCCTTGCAGGATAAAGCTCCCAGCTCCGAGACCCTTCTGGCCGAGGCGATAGCAAGCAGGAAGACTGTCTTCCATGTCAAGAACTGCCGCTCTGCTGAGAGTAGAGGTTCAAAGGGAGGCTCCTGCAACATGCTAAGGACCATATTAAGATCCCAAGGCTCCGCAGGATGCACGTAGGGCGGCTGGATGTGAAGCACTCCCTGTAGAAAAGTCTTAACATCCGGAAGCTTCGCCAGCCGCCTGTGGAAATACACTGACAAAGCAAATACCTGAACTTTTAAGGTTCCAAGTTTAAGCCCCGCCTCTAAACCACACTGTAAGAAGGCGAGAAATCTAGCCAGACTAAAGGTTTTAGAATTGTAAGACTTCTTCTTACACCCCTTTATATATATATGCCAGATATGGTGGTAAATTCTAGCTGAAACTGGCTTCCTGGCATTCAGGAGAGTGCCTATTACACCCCCCGAGAAACCTCTCGCTCTCCACAGACTGGATTCTAAGGCTCTGCCATTAAATTCAGCTGGTTCAGCCTCTGACGCAAGAACTGTCCCAGGGTCAGCAGATCTCTTCACAGCCTTACTGGCAGTACCAGAAAGACTGGACGATCCTCCGGACTGACTCTCCACAGGGCCCTGTGGGACAGGTTTTACCTGCAGCCCCAAGGCCTTGCTAGGATGTCCACTACCAGTGGATCCCTTGTTCTTGCGCAGAACTCTGGGACCTTCCTACCTTTTGTTCGGTTTTTGTCCGGCAACCACCAGCTGAGGACCTACCTCCTCCACTGGTACCTCGAACACGGGAATGCTCCTCTGGGGTGGAACCCTGCACAGGGTAAGGTCGCGAAAGATGTCACCATCTTTCCCAGCAGCTTCAAAGACCTGGCTACTGACAGCCTCTTGTCTGACAGGATCCTGCCTGTCCACTCCATCTAGGCCCTCAACTTGTCCTGTGGAGACAACATTCTGCTGCGTATTAAGTCCCTCACTAGTTTCAAGAAACTCATTCTTAGACAAGGGATTCTCTGTGACCCTTTCAGACTCCAGAAGTTCGGTCATAGACTGAACGACCCGTCTGGCCTTAGCACCCCGAATGGGTGTGACTAAAACCTTTTCCCTCACTGGAAATTCTAAGCCTGTATAGCTTTGTTTAAACAAAGCAAATCGACAGCCCTGAGCTCTTTCTGATTTGACAGAAGCCAGCGAGGTAACCAAAACTCGAGATGAGCTGGCCCCATGAATTCTATCACGATACCCTGGACCTACTCGTCAACCGAGGACCTTGTCTACTGCTGGGCAAACCCAAGCAGCCGTCCTCCCACCCCACCCTCTGTAACCAGAGGCGGGTGGTAGTCATGCTGCTGGTCTATCCGGCAGCTTGGCGGAAGAAGCTCTCTGTGCCGCAGGGGCAAAGGATGACCTTCCTCTACGGGACTGTCTCCTGGATTCAACGGCCCCTGGATTGGTAGTTTGGCCTCTGCCAGACCCGCCCCCGTAAAGAGGCTGTCTGAAAGAACTAAACCTAGGCCTAGACCTAGGCCTTGGAGTATTTACAGGCAAGGACGTCTTCTTGCCCCCTGAAGCCTGTAAAATAAAAGAGTCTAATTCTGGACCAAATATCATCCCACCCGTATACGGGATGGAGTCTAATGAGCTTTTAGACTCTGAATCCCCATTCCAAGTCCTTAACCATAACGCCCTTCTAGCTACTACAGCTGTAGCTGAAATAGACGAAGCTATGGAGGCCGAATTATGGGCCGCTTCATATACATAGTCTCCTGCCTCCCTTAGCTGCATGGCCAGAGGCAGTAAATCTGAATCCTGCAAGGCAGACTCTAACTGCCCTGCCCAGACTTCCATAGCCCTAGCTACCCAGGTAGAGGACAATGCTGGCCTGAGGCTAGTACCGGCGGCCAAGAAGACCGATTTAGCAGGGATTCAAATTTTTTGTCAGTCGCGTCCTGTAAGGCCGCTGACCCGGGTACAGGTAGTGTAGTCTGACGAACCAATCTCGCCACAGGTGCATCCACCTTCGCCACCTGTTCCCAACGGGTCCTATCCTCCTCCTGAAGGGGATACAACACACCAAACTTCTTTGGCATAGAGAACCTCTTATCTGGATATTTCCAAGAGGCCTCCACAATATCCCTCAACTCAGCTGAGGGAGGGAACCTGAGCACCTGCTTAGAAGCTTTCTTAAAGAGAGAACGGCCCAAGGACTTCGTCTCCTCTACTTCAGCAAACCCCAGGGTCTGACGAACTGCTTTTACCAGATCGTCCATACCCTGGTGCCTAGAGTTTCCTTCTGACTCTATAATGGACACATCTGAATCGTCCAACAATTCCCCCTCCTCCTCTGAGGAACTCTCAGAGTCTGACACTGACCACAGCGCTTTAGCTGGTCTACGTCTTTTAACACTACGTTTGTGTCTGGGGTTCTCCAGTAGATGGGTAAGCCGGTGCAGGCCTTTAGCCAACGCTGACCAACCCACCTGTCCTATCTGGGAAAGCCCTGGGAGGGTTGGGGAGGGATTTAAACCAACCCCTGGGGAAAATGACTCATCTGTCATTCTTACTGTTATACCCTGAGCAGCCACAGATGTAGATGGGATCTCAACTGGTTTAGATAACAGATTTACAAGGGTATTAACTCCCTGTGTTAAGGCAGCCGCCCACTCAGGAGGATCTACCGTTATGGTGGAGGTGTCTATAGGCTGTTTCACAGGAGTCACAGTGCAGGCCGCACAGAGCCCCCCCTGATCCAGCCGTTCACTTGTTAATTTAACATTACATTTTGAACAGACATTATGTTTGGTACGTGTTGTTTTGCTTTTATCTGCCATCACAAGATAAGCTAAAACTGAATCACGTTTCAAAATTCCCAAACACTTCTCCAAATTATCAGGAAATACAGATTAGGTTATTTAACATATCATAGTATTTCTGATTTAAATAAGACAGGCTTGGAGAACTTTATAGTTTTCTTATAAACAACAGTTCTCTCAACACATCATTGTCTTATAATATACATGTCTACACATGCACACACATAAGAAATAAAAGTGATACACAGCGGGGAAGATGGGTCAACAGTGCACTTCTCTTCAAATGACTGCTGCAACTGTCCACCTTTTGAACCTTGGCGCCAAAAGGGATCTTCCACACGCTCACTCAGCAGGGGGGGAAGCGGTGTTCCTCAAACACATTCCCCTTCCACTGGCTCTCCTTCTGTGTTATTTTCTTTAACAGCGTTTTACCCTTTCTGTATCTTAGGGGAAAACCTGTTAGAATGTGTTCCCCGCTAGCGCTATCATTAGCGCGCCATCCTCAAGAATTCACTGCCATCCCATGGGAGGAGGAACGTGGTATACTCCACTGGCTTTCGGGGAACCTCAGCAGTAAAGGCGCTTTCTGCCTAATGGCAGCGCCCGTCCTGCATCAGCGGGGAGAGTCTCTTGCCGACTGCTTCCCACTGTGAGAAGCGTTTCACCTGCTCTGTCAGCGGGGCCGCCCCCGACAGGCGCTTCTCCCACGAGTCAGCTCCGTTGCTATCAAAAGAGAAAAACTTGCAAAAGAAAAGGAAAAACCTATTACCAGTGAACCCTGTTCACTTTCTCTCTTGGAGCTCTTCAGGTGCGACCTTCTTCCAAGGGCACCCAATTCAAACTGAGGTATGTGGGAATTGGCGGGGGTGATATGCTGTCAGCTGAAAAAAAAGTTAACTCTTTGGGTTCCAGACTTCTCCCCCCGACTCAACCCCATGGTTAAGGAGTGTCCCCCAGATGGATGTAAGAGAAATATAAGATCTAGCCACATACACCACTGACAGAAAAGTCAAGCAAACTGTCCGATCCAGGATAGCTCAAGTAACGGCCCTTCTACAGGAACATGGCTGGGTTATAAACAATGTAGAGTGTCATTTCTTGTCAAAAGTAACACAGGGTGTGTGATCAGTGAATAAAAAGAAATTACACTAAGGGCTGATGCAGAGTGGAACATACGCTACTTTACACAACATATCTTGCGTCAATACATATGCCTATGAAGTAGGTGCATTTACGTTCACCTGGAGAGGCATGATGGGGGGAGAAAAAAGGACATGCAAGCGGAGGTCGAACACACTAAAGGCTTTCACGCAAACGTGGCTCATGCAGACCTGCAAAAACACACATAACCTTGTTAGGAGGCATGTGTTCTGTACCTGCTGTTGGGCAGGTATCAATACGCACTGATGGCGATATACACTTGTTTTGTGTGTTTTTTGTCTTTAAGAGTAAATGGAGTAGAGTGTATCAGCACCACAATGTTCTGGCAATGTGGACAGGCTGGAATGCAATTCAGTCCTTTCATCCTCTCTTACAAGGAAAGTATCTCAAGGTTTTCTCAGAAAACAGGACTTTATTAGCCTTCACAAATCACCACGAGTTACCAGGATGTCAAAAGTAACAAAATTCATGTCATGGTTAGAGATAAACAAATAAAATATTATATATATACACATACATATACACATGCATACACACATACAGGATACACACAGCTGGCAGAAGGTGAACTCTGCATCAGGAAGTATTTCAGCTGCTAACAAGAAAATGTGGCCTTCCTCAAATAATAGCGACAAATCAGAACACCAAAGTGCCCAGATTTGTTCCTCACTGCCCTCCATTTCCTCTCATTGCTCACCCCTAAACAATATTTAAAAAAAAAAAAAAAAAAACACATAAAAAAACGCAAAAGTCATAGCAATCTTTTCATTCTGTCCATGATGCAAATGGTTTACAGTAGGTTGGTAGATTCTTCAGAAGCAACCTTGGCCTCGGCCAGATCTCCTACAATAAGGCCAAATTCTTTATCCAATTTCATCTTTTCCAATTCTTCTTCTTTCATCCAAATCTAGAAGGACTATCTTTGATGGAATGGAGATTGAGCATTCACTACTCACAAATAAAGGAATCTCAGAGAAGGTGATTGATACACTCCTAAAGGCAAGAAAAAAATTATTCTTCTTTGGTCTATTATATATTTGGAAGTTTATTATGCGAGGCTAATGTAGATCCAGCTTCGTCTACTATTGTGCATATTCTTGATTTTCTTCACGATGCCCTTAGCAAAGGTCCTGCCATCTTAACTCAAAAAAGGTACAGGTGTATCTGCACTCAACGTTTTGCTATATACCAAATGAGGTTCAAAAGACCTTATTATCAGTTTATTTCAAGCACTGAAAAATATTTGTCCTCGTATTCAGTCCTTTGTGGCACCACACTTTCTCAAGTACGTTCTCAACACCGATGTCTGATCTCTTAGCATTTACATGAGGTTTCCCTAAGGCAGATACACTAAAGTTGGTATTCCTAGTGGCAATTACTTCTTCCCGTAGAATTAGAGAACTACAAGCTTTGTGGCGCAAATAACTCTTTTTAATGTCTATACAGATACTTTTCATATTAATCGAGAAATCATTTTACCATCATTTTGTTTGTAACTAGTTCATAATAAAGAAGGACAGAACCTACACACATTGGATGCAGTCACAGCAACCTCTGTAATTATCCAGAACAGCTAGGAACACAGAACAACTCTGTGATCCTGACAGGACCCAGGAAAGGGTGTGATCCATCCAAACACACCATCTTAAAATAGATCAGAAAAGTTATTAGACAGGCACACCAATGATTTAAGGTGGCAGAAATTCTGAAAGCTCATTCAACTAGAGCAGTGTCAACATTTTGGGCACTTAGGGCTCTGGCCTCAAAAGTTAATCTCTGCAAAGCAGCTGGATGGTCATCTACTCATACCTTCACAAGACATTATCTACTAGATGTAAAGTCAGCTGCTGAGGCAGTTTGGGATATTCTCCACACAGCTACTAAAAAACAGTCTTTGATTATGCAGCATATATAATCATTCTCCTCTTTTATATTGGACTAAGTAGGATTAGAAATGCAATTCTCTCCAAACTGCAAGTGGAATGCACACCATTAAAAATATAGCGCGAGACTTGATCTCTATCAGCTCAGAGCTATTGCACAATTGGAGAAAAAGGGTTGCCCGTAAAAATACCCTCTCCATCCCTTTATCTCATATCAATAATCTCACTCCACAAAATGAAACCTGGTTTTGCACTGGCTGGCCTACTTTATACATGGCAGGGAATACCCTTGCTGTGCCAAACTCTTCCCAGTGGCTGGTGCAAACTTCTGCTCCTCCCATTGGCTGGTGCAAACATATGGTCCTCCATGACAGCATCTTGCTCTGTACTCTGGGTGAAGTCCAGATAAGCTTGCGCAAATTGAGATGCACACCAAAAAGAGGATTTAGCACTTCCTCAGCTACTTTAAACATTAAAAATGAGACCTGTATGTCTCCTGAGAATTTATGGGCAATGAAAACATTTTTTTAATAAGGAAACAATTTATGTTCAATTATTATACTGCTTTTATTGATTAGAATATTGGCATATCATGATCAAATTGATTGTGTGACATGGGTGCCAGGATGTGTATCAAAACACCACAAATGTTAGGAATCACTGTACTAAACAATATGTCAGCAATTAGATTCAAATTTATTGTGCTGATCAATCCAACCTCCACATGTATACTTGGCTTAAAATAAATAGAGGAGCCAAGTAAGACCTGATCACATATTATAGCTAAAAAATACACAAAGGACATGAACACAGATGAAAAAAGATTTGAACACATTTTGGGGGAATTCAATTGGCCGCGAGTAAAAATTAGTGTTAAAAATGACCGTAGTAACTGTAATAGCGCATAGCCCGCATTACTTTCGAGAGAAACACGGCCAATTGAATTCCATCCTTAAAGTGCATTCAAATATTTTAAGGCAGTATGTATAATTCAACTATTGAGACACAAAGGGGCACAAGGATTTCCAGACAAGAGGGATATAAAAATAAGGGTGGGAGATGAAAATCTTGGGATTTCCCATTATAACATATAAGATTTCTCAATCCTATTTTATAATATTTTTGTCTCCAACCTCCTCTTCTCTTGTGTACAGCCACCAATCTCACATTTTCCCTTCTTGGCCTTTTATACCCAATATTTCAAAACTGTACTCACAAATGTCACCAACGATCTATCTAGAGCAAAGTGTATGAGGCACATTTGCAGCGCTTCCAACGAACCACGGCAGCGTTTTGTCTTTAAGAAAATCGCCATTTGACTAAAATGGAGGCAAAGCGTTGAGAATCGTTGGACCAACTGCTTAGTAAATAAAACTTTAAGGGTCATTTTTCCATACTCCTCCTCCTGAATATTGCGGCTTTTTTTTCGAGCAGGTGATTACCACCTTCTTCTGCACACCCTTCATAGGTTCACCTATATAACCACTCCTTCAATGTCTCAAACTCTAGCACAGTGTTTCCCAAACCCAGTCCTCAGGGATCCCTAACAGAGCATGTCTTCCATATCTCTTTGCTGGAGCACGGGTATATTCATTACTGAGTGATCCACCAGTGGTCCTAATTATAAATCACTTGTGATCTGGAAGCCTGCACTGTTAGAGGTCCCTGAGGACTGGGTTTGGGAAACGCTGCTCTAGCACATCCTGCCCTCCAGTCTCACCATCTGTTGGTGCTCATAAGGATATGCCTCCCTCTGTTTTTCTCACAGAACACCTTATTGCTTGGAGAATTTGATTATTCAACCTTCAATATCACCTCTATGCTGATGACACCCAAATCTACTTCTCCTCTATTGACATTTCCCATTCTTTGCTACTTTCTGTGACCAAAGGTCTCATTGCCATTTTCCCAAAGAATGCAAAACTAAAGCACAACTTGTACAAAACAGAGCTTATCACGCTCCCTCCTACCAGTCACCACATCCTCTTAAATCTGAATGGAGACCACCACTAGAATTTCCTCCTTTGATTACTCAAGATGCAACCAAAAAAGTTTTACCTTCTGCCTTGAATACTGCAATCACCTCCTGCCTGGCATTCCCCTCACCCATCTGCCCCTGTTCATCTAAAATGCTGTAGGAAGACTCCAAACAACTCTGCAAACCCCCAATATCCTACAGAATTCAAAAGATTATTGATGACCACTTCCACCAGTATTATGCTGTAAGCAGTAAACGACAGTAGACTACAAAAGCAAGGCAAAATGCATCATCATACTGAAATAACTAGTTGCACTGAATGCAGCCAAACAGTAACACAATAATAGCACACACAGAGTTGTTTCTACAAAAACATTCCTAATAGCATTCATTTTTATGTATACAGCTCAACAACACTACAAAAATAGTGGCTGTGACCATGAGTGAATATTACCAAAAATGTTTAAAAATTGTGATTCATGCAATTCTTGTCCATCTTTAACCTACTTTATCCTTCCTATCTCTCCTTATATAGATGGTGGTTCAAACCGGGAGTATATAGTTATGTGTTTCTAAGCACTATCACTTCATAAGATCTTGAAAAAAGTACGTCTTACACATCTGGAATCCCTCCATTCATGTGAAAAATCAATGAAGAAGCAGATAAAATTCTACTTCTTCCTAAATTTGCCTGTTTATCCCATTTTTTTGTCTCAAATATTTTAAATATACAACAAATCATGAAAACAAATGTGGTCATTAAGTTGTGAAACACTCGGGATTTGAAGGGTATACTTCTTTTTCAAAAACTAAAACAAATTGTGAAATTGAAAAGAGAGTTACATCCAGTGGAATAAGTGAACCGCAAATTGATAATGGATTGCCCATGCAAGGTCTACTAACAAGACCTTAATGTCTCTGATGAAGCCAGATTATGGTACTAGTTAAGTAATGGTACACAGCGTACAACCAGTAAATGACATAATATACTGTACCTTTGCGACTTTCCTCCAGTTAAGACAGTCAAAAAAGTAATATGTCCCCCTCTCATATGTGTTTGTTTTCATGGTAGGTTCCATTCCGGGCGCCCTGGTTATCCATACCCGCTCTTCTTTGTGGTATCTCCAGTCTCTGTTAAAACTAAAATTAGACAGTAACATAAGGTTTACAAGAACATTTTTTTGCATGCTCTGAATGTATTGCCATATAAACATTTATCATTCAAAATACCATATGGTGTTTAATGGAACTTTATTTGGGTAACTAACATGAGTCAGGGACTTCAGCCCTCTTGCATAACTGGGTAACATTGAACAATGTTACATGAAAGCAAACTCAGGTTTGATTAGGCTGCACACAAAAGAGAAAAGAAAAAGAAGATTTTGGTACGTCAGATCTCTTTCTCTGAATCCATCTGGGGGACACTGCTACCATGGGATTGCATGAGGGCGCACGGAGTTGGCACTTAAATAGTTAACTAAACTAACTGCTGCTGGCTCCTCTGCTCTGCAATCCGTGCTAGCCTCAGTTTAAGTGCCAACTCAATGCGCCCTCATGCAACCCCATGGTAGCAGTGTCCCCCAGATTGGATGACTGAGAAAGGACTAATAGCAATGCTCTATAACAAATATTATAATCTAGTCTATCAATCTACTTCCCTTCATTTTTTAAACAAATATACAGTTGTGTGCCGATTCATATACTTAGAGATAGTATTGCAGGTTGTTGGCTCACAACAAAGCACTGATTTCTAGGTCAAGTTGAAAGCTGTCTATAATATACAGATTTGCACAATTGGCCAGATGGTATGGTTTAGTAGCATTCATCTACTGCGAAGTAGTCCATTTCAAGGTAAAATATTTTTATATTATCAGTTTCATTCCCCCATTAAAACAGAAAGGGCCCCCAAAACGACTTCTCCAATACTTCTCCATAGACAACTACCTAATGCCTGCTGATTACTTTGAAAATGGTTGTCTACAGCTCCAGGCACTGTCACTGTATGTAAATAAAACTCAACAGAACAGCACACAAGTCAGGGATAAATATAATTCAAGTCTCAATTACAGGATCTACATTGAAAAGCAATACATCATAAAATATGTATTACAAAACATAAGTAATCAGCATGCAATAAAATTTATATAAATATTAAGACTGATCATCACTGTTAACGCACATATTTATTAGCATTGGTAATCTCTCTGGTCATATATAACAAAACTATTAAACACTTATCAAATTGTTAGATCAATACAATTTTTTTATATAAATATGTTACTGCACGATTATTAATTATGTGCAATAAATATTTCATGATATTATATAAATTATTGTTTGTTATCTATATCCTATAATTGAGATTTGAATTATACTTATCCCTGGCTTGAGTGCTGTTCTATTATATCTTTTAAGGAACTGCCAATCCCTATGGAGTTCAACTGGGGATTGTTATTAATTATTTAATTATAGCACCATCACAAGGGTTATACATTTATTTGCTGTCACTGGAACCCTGGCTTTCACTAACAGCGAGAGTCCAGTGAGGGCAGCAGGCGCAGAGCACAACCTGCATCATCATTACATTTCTGAAATGTCATGCTGCACAGCACCTCTCTACAGCATAAAAAACAACTAATTGTACACTACTAAAGACCCTTTTGCTCAAAGTAAATATATATTGTGGTCTTATACACTCATCAGTAAATAAAATAAACAGAAATAAAATAGTACATACAGCTCTACTGCGGCTAAAAGCTGTAAAACATCCCCGCCGTTCATGTAGTAGAGATAGAAGAGTAGATCTTCTCCATATCGGCCAAGTTTTATTGCAGCCAACTGCAAAACGGCAAACAAAAATACTTATAAGATATAATACAAAATTACAGAGCACTAAATGTTTCGGCAATATACGGTGAGCAAAAATACAAATTGTATCCTCTTTGAACTTCTACTTTAATACAATGTTTTGTAGCCAACTTGAATTCGTTTTTAGTCTTAAATTTAGCTAAAAAGAAATGTTATAAAAATCATGCACCATTTGCAATGAATACTGTCATTCCATGGGTGCCTCATAAATTTGATACAACAAATGGGATATATTGCACATTATTGCTTCTTAAAAAACAGTCTAACAGCAAGAGACTAATCTGGAAGCAAATAGTTTAATAACCAGGTTTCATTTTATTATTTGGATGGCAAACAAGATAATAATGACCTACAGTGGATATGACGTTTTGTACTGTTACTTGCTATTAAACACTTACACCATTACAACTAATAAATTCTTGTAAGTTGATTTTTAGGCGGTGATGAACAACTAGGAAATAGATAAACATTACAGAACATGTAGTTCAGCAAAGACGAAACTTCCCAGCATTAGTCTTTACTTACATTAAGAAATTCCCAACTGTAAAGAAGTGACAACTCCCAAATCATCGCTTAACAGCAGTTACATGGGAAAACTATGCGTGGCAGATACAAACGTGTCCATCATCAATGTACAAACTAAGAATCTGCTCTACGTTTATACAACCAGACTTTTAGGACACACCACATGGGAACAAAATCACATTATATTATCTTTTTTTCCCATTGTAAATACAATAAACAGAGAGCTCCAGACACTCACCTTATCCCTAATGTGAATGTTTGTTAAGTACTCGGAAGGAACATGAAAATCTAGGGGGAAAAAACAAAAAGCAAAAACTTTAGAAACTAGTTAAACCATTAAACTGCTGTTAATGTCCTTTTACTGTATTTGCAATTACTATTAAATAAAATTCTAAAAAAAAAAAATTAGAAAAAGTATATAGAATATAATATTCGGCAAACAAAGACTAAAGTACAAGTAATTGATTTGCAAACAAAACAACAAAAATGACATACCAATATCTTGTGGTCGACAAGGTGAGGATGCCCACGGTGATGCAAATTTAGGATACAGATTTCTGGGTGTAAAATTGAAGCAATTACTTTAAGTGCAACAAAAATAGCGTGTATCTATTAAGGAAATATATGTCAATTACATTTAATTTAAGATAGGTGTCAGATTCCATGTTTGCTAATAGCGAAGACATATACACACAAAACAAAAAGTGCAAATATATATGAGGCTGGATCACTTATAAATAACTTATTGTATAAATATATTTAAATTATAAGCACAGTGCGTCAATTTATATCATTGCAAATGTACTGATTTTGATACGGTGTTATATTTGTGTATTAGAAATGTACTGTTTTCTGATGCAGTAGCCATGGTGGAGGAAATGCGTTTTTGTAAGAAAGGAGGCAAGGAAAACCTAAATTAAGTTAATTAATCCTTTTCATCTCAGAAGTGACAAACACCTGCTTTGGCCTGAAGGCCCGGGCAGGGGGTCTTTATCTGTTAGCATGTCTTGTTAGAGAGACAGGAAACCTCTTAACAATATAGACAGCAAATTTGAGGGAATCAGGTTGGTATGAAAGTTAAACTGTGTTGGATGCAAGATTAGAATTTCTAAATCCCCTCAAGCTCCTTGCCATTAGAGAAACTTGGCTCACCTTCTCTGACACTACATCCCCTGCAGCTCTTCTCTATGGGGGACTCTCCCTTAGCCATACCACCAGACCCGGAAACAGACAAAGTGCTGGAGTAGTTTATCTAATTTCTCCAAGTTGCACCTTCCAAGTCATACCCTCTAAACCCTCACTCTCATTCTCTTCCTTTGAAGTCCACACTATCGTCTATTTTATTGTCTCCACAATCATTTATTGCCCTTCAGGTAAAGTTTCCCAATTTCTTGACAACTTATGGACTGGCTCACTTATTTCCTATCCTTTGACCTGACTACTCTCATACTAGGCGATTTCAACATTCCCATTGAAAATCCCACTATATCTTCTACTACTAAACTTCTTTCATTTACTTCCTCCTTTGGTCTCTCCCAGTGGACCTCATCTCCCACCCACTGTGATGGACACTCCCTTGCCTTCACCCGCTACTGCTTAATCACTAGTTTCACCAATTTAGCAGTCCCACTCTCTGACCACAACCTCCTTTCCTCCAGCCTCGCCTTACCTCATGCCCTCCCCGCTGCACCCAGACCCACCCGTCACCAATTGCCCTCAAATCGCCCTCACTCTCAATAACAACAATTTCCTCAGTCTCTCAACCCCACTGCCTTGGTGTCACACTTGACTCCGCCTTCTGTTTTATTCCTCACATCCAGACTCTCTCCCAGTCGTGTCCATTCCACCTTAAAAACATTGCCATAATAGGTCCTTTTCTTACGCAGAATGGGTAAGAGTTTTAATAGCATGTTCTCATCATCTTCCATCTTAACTACTGCAACCTCCTACTATCCCGGCATTCCTGACACTCATATATCCACACTTTAATGTATTCTAAATTCTGCTGCAAGACTGGTCTTCCTCTCTCACTACTCCATATCTGCTGCACAAATTTGCAAATCCCTACATTAGCTTCCTGTGTCCTCCAGAATCCAATTTAAATTACTCATCCTTACCTACTCAGCCGTCAACACCACCACACCTTCAAACATCTCAAATCTCATATCAAAATATTCTCCCTCCCGCCCTCTTAGATCTACTTCTGACCTGTGCCTTGTCTCGTCACTGGAAATCACCTCTCACTCGCACTTACAAGACTTCTCCCGTGCTGTCCCTAACTTAAGGAATTCCCTACCATGCCCAATCAGGCTTTAACACAGCCTTATAATCTTTAGATGTTCTCGAAGAAACCATCTCTTAACTCTTACCTTATCCCTGATGATACTATAAACCCTCAGAACTGTCCCAATCTCCACTCTAAGCCACACTCGCTCCTCTTGTTTCAGCTATGCCCTCTTCCACTTAGAATGTAAGCTCTCTTAATGAGCAGGGTGCTTCATACCCTTTGTTTTCATGTCTTAATTTGTTTTGTCTGCCTTGTATGTCCTTGTTTTATGTATGTCCTGTTTTCCCATACTGCACAGTGCTGCGAAGCATTCTGGAACTTTACAAATCTACGATAATAATAACATAGCTCCATATTACATCACTACTAGGGGCAATTATTCACCATTCCTTGAGCTGCTATTAAAAAAATGTACAAGTGCCTTTTGGAGTATTACACATTCTGTTATGGATACATCTTTATAAAATACGATGCCAAAAATTTCAGGATTGACAAAGGATTACTGCTAAACAATAGTGTGGTTGGTGCTTCAGCCAGCTCAAACTCATAACTGAAGGAGGAATTGTCAATAAATATGCGATATTTAACCACTGAAGAGTGGTCTGGATCCTAGTACAGCAACTGAGATTTTACAGATTAAAGCAGGGCAAACAAAACCCTGCTGGTTCAATTGTACCCAGCAGTTTTGTACTGCCAGTATTGACTTAAAGCATATGTCTGTAAATGTCTTCCTCTATAGCATCCATAAAGACCATCAGATTACATTGAAAGCCATTGGAAAGATCTATATATCTACTGATATGGGAATCCACTCATTGCTTTGTGATAGAATGAATCTCAATATCTGTTCAACATAATAATGCATTTTGCATTGCCGAGGCAAGAAATAAATTGTATAAACATGGGTTGCAACGCTGTATTTATGGAATTCATGAGCAATTAATAAAAAAACATGTAATACAAATAAATCTTATTAAAAGCTTCTCAGAAACGTCAAACATAAAAATATCTAATATGACTTGAGCAAAGGAAACATTTTACACTACTAATGTTTCTTGAATTCTTAAACATACATCTAATTAAATAAGAAAATGCCTGCAAGCGCTCTCACTGGATAATTAAAGTTTTGCTTCTAACCCTTTGTTATATTTGACAAAACATCTTCCCTCCCCATTTGCATAGAAACAACACAGAAGTGCAGACAAAATAAACTTACTCTGGAGAGTTGAGATTGAGGCCTAGCGTTGTCAAGTCACTTCCTAATGCAAGATGTACCATCCCTGGGTCTGTCTCAGCTGCCCTGATGAATGTTAACAAACCAATCATACCAAACTGATCTGTCACCATGCCTAGAGGAATGTTGGTAACTCGGCCTGGATAAAAGACAGGAGCAAATGGTAATGGCACTAATGATTATAAGCATTTGGTACAACACACTGCAAATATTTTCTGACAGGAGTTGAAAATCCGCCAGATATCAAGGCCAGCGCTATAAACTAGGAAGTATGTATAAATCCTAAGACATCTCTAGAATGTATGAAAAAGCCAGAATACATAACATGAAATCCTTAATATAAACTAAAAGCCAACACATGAAAACACAAAATAGAAATGTACATTATACAGTGGACTTCATATGCTAGAAATAGCGTTATACTACCCCTCTTAGTAGTACTTAAATCTCTCAGACACAACTTGTTTGTCCAATAAATCTTACATATACAACAGCCATTATTAGGTCATATTTTTACATAAGTTTAACACCTTGAACAGAATGCAGCATATCACAGTGCCGTATACCTTAGTGATGTCACCAACGTTACTTAATTACCAAACTGAATATTGGACCAGCCCACAAGATGGCTTGCTTCACTTCTCATTGTACCTCGGTGCTAAAATTCCTCGGTGCTGTCTCAAACAGCACGGCTAATAAACTGTGTGCCATGACATTTACAAATAACCCCATGACTTGTGCTGGAAGTCACTGTGGATATCTGTGAAGCAGAGTGCTTTTATAGGGTTGCAAAACTCCTTGGTGACTTCTAATATAGATATAATTTACAGTAGGGTGGGAATTATCCAACAGCATTATCTTCCAGTGAACTAGAATCATAAAATGTGTGTATGGATGTAATGCAGGAAATTACTGAAAAGAAATGCATTAGACAACTTACCATCCGGTAAGACCTGTATCCCTTTTTTCTGCTGGTTATTATTTTGCGTTGTGGAACTTTTATCGCCTGGAAATTTGGGCCCATCTGTACTTGAAGCAGTCTTTCCCGGTGTATTTAAATTCTGTATGGGGATGCCCAAGTTAATTAATTTTGTTTTACTAAACAGTATGTTGTTTTTAATATGTTATGTCTGTCAATTGTACATCTGGAATGGTTACACATATACATTTAGTGCCAGGTGGCATTCTATGCCGATATAAGGAGAAGATAAATCAGACTAAAGCTGGTCACCGACTGTCACGTGTCAAGATCTGTCAATGTTTAACCTCATCTACCTGGTAGTTTTATTACTCCCATAAGCGTGGCCATTTGCATTCAACTTGGTCTAAAATGTGACAAGTGGTTGTCCAAATCACAGTGTGTTTGAGAGCCGAGTATTGGTTTTTCCATGTGGTGATAATTTGAATAAAAGGAAAATCACACTTATGTCATCTACTTTCATGTATCTAACACACAAAGGTGCGAAAAAAATGAACAAAATGAAAAAAAAAAGTCTTGTCAATTTAGTTTAGGGAGAAGGGTAAGTGAAAAAGTTTGGTCAAATACCGAACTTTTTCTGATTTTAAAGTTACTGAATGATTAAAAAAAGATAAGCCATTGCAAGCCCACTTCAGAAAAGCAATGCACAATGTATATATTGAACAGCACTGTTCTAGCTATTTACTGCTGCCAGACAATATAAAAAAGTGACAAACATGAAGCTCTAAAGTTTATGAAATACTGTAAAAGTTCAGAGTATTTTTCATCATGTTCCTGAAGAACCCAAAGATTGGGAACAGCTGGAAATAAATGGACCATTATCCTTTCTTCTCTCATCTCTGGCCATCTCTACTGAGCTAATAACCTAATGCAATACTTTCAATACAAATAGTAGAATTAGAAAAGGGTTACATTCTTTATCAATACACTCAATTAGGCTTGGTACATACTACAGGCTTTTCAGCCGATAATCAAGCCAATCAGACGATAAGTGACTGACTATCTGCCGAGAGAGAGAGAGAGACTTCGCAATCTGTCACTGTGTCTGTGTTGTTAAATGTAGAGTGCGCTGCAGGTGGAATAAATTCGTCCGTCAGTTCTTTCTGAAACTGACTATTTTCGTTTCAGAGTCACAGAAGCCAACGAAATTTATAATGACATTGTGGAAAAGTCAAAGTTTATTTCGTGACAGGAAAGAATGACTGAATATTGTACTGTTATTGGACCAGATGAAGAGCACAGATCTGAAGCTAAATCGTGTATAGCGTGTACACATGAATCGGCAGACTGATTGGAACATCAGTTGTTTGTAAAATCGTTAGCGATAACAAATTGGTCGACAGTTTTTGCAGTGTGTACCCAGCCTTAGTCAACTGTTGTAAAGAAAGTGGTTAAAATCCTACTACGTACAGATTTGCTGTCATCATTGCTCGACGTTGGATCTTTATAGCTGGAGCCTGGTAATGCAGGGAAGTCCTCGTTGTGTATTGAGAAGTCCTGGGACTGCTCACTTGCTGGTTTTGTTACCATGCCCACTACAGAAAGAGAATAAGAATATTTTATAGTGTGACTGATATATAAGTATTTAAAGATTATTTCTGAACTGTGCAACCCATTTCAGAGCTGGAAAAAAATCTTACATCAATTAAGCCTATGCTGAAAGAGCTACAGACCAAAGTTATAATAAGAATCTATCATGGAGTGGAAGACTTCCTTTCAATATTACACAATGATAATATATATTAGAATATATATATATACTAGTGTATTAATATATAATAATAATAATAATAATAATGGACCTAAACACATTTTGAGCAATCACTTTCACATCACTCACTATGGTTTCTGTTAAACTGTAGAAATTCATAACAAGAATTCAGCTATTGAACGCTCATTTAGATTATCAAATACTGGACATGACAGACTCAACGTTTTAGGAAAATAACCATTCAGCTGTAATTAAAGAAAAAATGTGATAATATTACATGTATGAGGTATACTTTATTCACCTTTTATCTGATAAGACTATCAAAACACAGCAAACAAGTGAATATTATAGTATTTATACTAAGTGGTGTTTTAACCATTAAATGGAAGGACAGGGGTGAAGAGCATACTCTTCTTATGAACATTTATTGCTAATATACAGTACATTGGAGCTATTATAGTTGCATTTATCTGGTGGAGTGGTCTAACAACATATAGTACTTGACTGTGCTGAAAGACCACTGCAAGTCTTGCCCCTGTCATCAGTAAAACCCTGGATCCCTGACATGCTTTCCTTAATGCATCCTAAGCTCTGTTACTGCTCTGTATATTCTTCACATAAGAACGGTATCACTGGAAACAGATGAGACAAAGCTGCGGCCCACATTGGAAAAGAAAGTATAATGTAGACATTAGTAGCAATAGCTCATTACTTCATTGACCCTTTCATTCCAGATAATATTACATGCCACAGAATACAACCAGCAATTGAGTCCACACAGTTAGACACTTTCCAGGTATTGCCATACCATAAGGAGCCCTTCCAGCCAAAGGGTTTATTAATGGTGTAGGGTTGCCACTTCCTTCCCTTCTATTTCTATCTGCTAGTGCTGGGAAATCTGAAAGGTCCAATCCCGTCACATTTTCACTTCCATCTGAAATACAAAAGGATTGAGTGTACTTTAACTAATGTAGAATAAAAGCTAACAAAAAGTAGAATGAAAACACAAATGCTGAAACGTTACTGGGATGGCCAGGATGTTAGCCTGCAAGAGAAAAAGAGCTAATGTTCACCAAGAACTATGAAATTTTAGAGGACAATGGCAAATGCTTCTTTATTTTTGAGATTTATATTTTCGAAAAGCAAGAAAGACCAATTGCATTGGCTTTTTCTATCTATGCATCCAATAAATAGGTCATTCCTATGATCATGAACACTTCCTGTCACAAAGCAGTAAGTCACATAAAAAGAATCATTAAAGGGCAACTAAACATTAAAGTTCAAGTTCAAACATTAAAGATCAAGTTCATCCAAAAAGAAAATATATCTTAACCTTCACAAATGCATATGTAAAAGTTGCAATAAAAGATCCATGACAGGAGCTGGGACCTCCCACACATACGTGTCAGGGTCTCCACACAAACTGCACCACAATAAATACATTGTGACCGGAGCACTAAATTAAAGATGCACTACCATGTGGAGCATTGTAACTCTGTGGCTAGTCTGTGTGTGATGCTTTGGAAGGGGGTGTGGATGGGAGAACCAATGAGAAGGTGCATTCACAGACACTGCGACTTTACATTGGTCTGCCTGCTCACACCACTGCTCTGAAGGCAATTTAAAGTGGTGAACAAAAATGTTCAGGATTTTAGGTGGTAGATCAACTTCAATTAAAATGCAGGTCGTCATTATCGGACAGTAAGAAAAACAAATCATACAAAATACAAGTCACATAAAAACAGAACATGTACATACAAGGTTAAAGTAGGAGCAGACTTGAGACAGAGGGTCAAGAAACCCTCTACTCATGAAAGCCTAGAGTCTAGACACATATGTGCATTACAGTAAACATATGGCAGACCATAAACAAATAACATTTTCATGTGTGTAAAAAAAAAAGTCCATTTTGTAATCTGTCAAAGAACAATAATCTACTCTTCATTTCATAACAAATTTAAACATCTTCCAGTAAACTGCCCACAGTGCTTCTATCCAAGCTACTGGTGAACAGAGCTCTAATAGATTTCATTATAGGGAAGAATTATCACAATTATCTGTAAAAAAGACAGTCAATGCACACAAGAATGTTGCATCCAGTCAGTGACAGCAATGTTCACCATGTTTTGGACATGGCACAGCTTGGGTGAAAGCCATATGAGAACCGAGCTCTAAGATGTTTGACATTTTATTGATATTTGCTATTAAAGGTGATTGCAAGATATAGGATTCTTATCAGTCATTAGGTCTCCAAGCTGCAACATAATTTAAAGGGTTCCAAGGACCAGTAAAATGAAAATGAAATTTCAGGTTGGAATCTTGAAGGTAAATCCCCTGTAGCTGTTAAATAATTAACTCCTGTGTCTAAATCTGGTCACACATTTGAGTATAGCATCCTAATGGGATCTGAGCTCCATCACTAGCCCTGCCCGTGTATGTATGAATAAACCAATCAACAGGGCATTTCTACAAAGCAAATCTGCCAAGCTGAAAGACACTCTGACATCAAAAGCACCCCCGCTACCTCTAACATGTCAATCTCCTGCAGAAAAGTGAGAGAAAATGATGTACATATTTTTGCTATTTGTTTCACTGGCATGCACAAGCATACTGTATCATAATTTTCTACAGGAGACTGTATATTTGAAATCATATGTAGCGTAGTGCTTTGGAGCTTCTGTGTTGTGACGCTGTAGGCTACAATGTTCCATGATATGTGTCACCTACTGGATACATCTCCAACCACCCAACGAGATACAAATGGGAGTTTTTTTTTCTGCTTTGAAAGTTATGTTCTGCACTGTGGTTTACAACACAATAAAATAAATGTCTTCCCTATAGAAATATGGACTCTAAAGCTTGGATGTATTTCAATAGTAAACTTGACAGGACATATAAATTGTTAACCTCTTTACTAACCAATAATGCAATTAGCATTATTCATTAGGGGCAGATTGATTTTTATCTAGCATCTCAGAATTTCAATTACAGTACAAGGCACGTTATCGTTAGAATTAAATCAGCTGCGATCTAAGAAAAAAATTATACATTTAATCTGAATAGAAACTACGGCTGGCTTAGTTTAGAGTTTAAAACATTTAATCTACATAATGATATTTCAGATATTTGAGAAGCTAAACCAAAATTACAATTGCCAAATTGCAACAAATATGCTTTTGCAAATGTAAAAGAAATGCTTACCTGTTCCATTAAAAATGTTACTCGATAAGGAATTGTTCAAACCAAATGCTTGATTTCTATTCATACCAAACCCAGACATGCTGTGTGGACAGAGAAGGAGATCAGTTTTGATAATAAATTCCACTAACAAACTGCATCAGAACAAATTGAATGTCATTAGGAAGGTGCAATAAAAAGCACTGAATACAGACAATATGAAGTAACTCATCAACTATGTTACTATGGGGCACATTTATCATTATTCACATAAAGTGAAAAGTAGTTTTCAATCCTTATCGCAATGATAAGGATTGAACTACTTCTCACATTTATGTACAGCCCTGCACAGAAACAGCAGTTCCGAAAAACTGCTGTTTCAGTGATAAAAAAATTCATACTTACCCCCCTCTTCGGAAGCGCTGTCTCCGGGTCTTCTCTTCACTCTTCAATTGCGCATGTTCAGTTCCAAGAACTGGACATGCGCACACAGATCCCCTCTCTGTCTCTGCAACGATAGTTGCAGAGAGAGAGCTGTGAGTGACAGGGAGGGATCATGTGATCCCTCCACACATGCGCTGTCCAGCTCTGCTCTCCGAAGCAGAGCTGACAGCATTAGATTTCCTCAATTCGGATGATGTACGCCAGCTTCAGCTGGCGTACATTAACATGACAAGTTCCCGAAAAAAATGTTTTTTCGGGACTTGTTAGATTGCGGCCAGGAGCAGTCACCATTCTGTTGAATGGTGACTGCTCCCAAAAACAAAGAGGAATGCAAAGCAGCAGATATCCATGATATCTGCTGCAATGCCCCCTTAATAAATTTGCGGAGGACACTGTGGGACCTTAATTACCCGTTAAAAGCACTATCGTGCTTTATTAAATATGCCCCTATGTATGTATGTAACTTCTAGAAATACCTTTAATGGCAGTAAAATTATTGAGTTTAATAGTTTAGAACTGAGCTTATTAGTTCCTATTTGAGGAATTCTAGCCAACTCTTCCTTACAACACTGCTTCCATTTATTGATGTTTGAAGGCATTTGTTTATGCACAACTCTCTTAAAAGCCCCACCACAGCACCTCAATGGGGTTGAGGTCTGCAGATTGACTTGGCCATTTCAAAACTACCTTTTGTTCCCAGCCATTTAGCTGTAGATTTACAGATGTGCTTGGGATCAATGTCCTATTGCATGATCAGCTAAACATGATCAGCGGTTATTAGAAAGAATGCCTCACAACATTTTCCTCTAGAATACTCTGGTATAACGAGGAGTTTGCTGGTGGACTCAACCACTGCAAGGCATCTAGGTCATATGGCTATAAACTAAGCTCAAATCATCACCTCTCCACCGGTAAGTCGGTTATAAACATGGCATTGTGCAATAAGACCAAAAAGCTCTAGTTTGTCCAGAGAACATCAATCCTAAACGTTTGTGTTATGTTCATATTCAAAGGAAAGCTGTGCCACAATATTTTGCCATTTTATTTTGTCAGAGAAGAGGATTTCTCCTGGCTACTTGTCCATAGAAGCCATTTTTAATGATAGTATGAACTTTGCCATTTACCATGTTGACAGAGGCCTATAAATCCCTGGATGAAGCAATTTCTTGGAGTACATACGATCTCATCTTTGGATAAATTTGCTGGGACATCAACTCATTGACAACATTGACAACAGCTTTTGATGTCTTCTATTTGAAAATAATCTCAATGTAGAATGATTATTTGGAAATGGTCTTGTAACCCTTTAAACACTAATGAGCAGAATAACTGCTTCTCTAAGATCATTGCAGATGTCTTCTCTCCTTGGCGTGGTGTTAACACCAACTAGAAACCTGAATTCTCCAGAAAGAACTGTCAAAAGGTTCTGTTGTATAAAGAGATGATAGCATTTCCTGATGATCAAATAAAGAAGTGCACTTAATTAGCAGCACCTGGCTCAATTGATATGGAAGCAGTAAGGATGTACTTCCTTTATCACACATGGCTTCTTCATGTTGATTTATTTTGAGCTGAATAAACAGTCACCAAGTGAAATACACTGCGTTATTTGTAACATTAGTTTAGATATTTATCAAAATTTAGGACCTGGCGAGGACTATGTGACTTAATTGGGTTCTGATATGTGAAAGCACAAATTTGAAAGAGGGTGCACTTTCTTTTTCACATGAATGCTCATACAATCTCAAGGCACAGGATCTAACATGAACTTAAGCCGGCCACACACAAGCCACAAATGCAAGTGTTCAGTCCCTCAAGCCGAACAGAATATGACATGGGTGGGTTGGTAATAAAACAAGGATAAAACAGAATTACTAGTACGCAAATATATCTGCTCTATGAAACAGCAAAAAGTAGGAAAGCAGACTAGAATACAAATCTGCCAAGGTTCTCCTGACTAAATAAACGCATACTATCATTGATGGCTATTGCTCACAGTTTTTGGCCATTTTTTTTTTTTTTTTAAATTGCTTAATTTATAAAATGTGCAATAAAGAGTACACAATGAAAATAAAAAACAAACAAAACAGTCTTGTATGGTTTAAAACAGGTAACATGTGAATACACTACATATTGTAACATAACTAAAACACATCTTTCTTAAAAACACCAATATCAGTCAAAAGTGTTAAGCTCAGAAAGAGGAGATTCCCAACCATATTTTCTGTATCTTACTAAATTTGTCTGGGCATTAATAGGGTAAGATGCCACTAAATAAATACACTATGGACTGTGGCGTTTTTGTCTTATATCAAAAGCTCTCTAAAAATTATGTGGCACATAGTTGAGGAACTGGTAATACTATAGAGGGAAAGTCACCACATCCTTCCAAATTAACTTAATAGCTGGACATGCTCATGCCAGAAAAATGCATATGGGATAGATAGATATATATATATATATATATATATACACACACACATACACACACACATTCATTCTATCTGCATGGAGTGAAATATCTACTTTTAAAACATCCTCTGATTTTCCTGGAATTAGCTCCTCCTATTTCTCCACTACTGGCAAGGTATTTTCATCTGGTACAGTCATAATGGCATATAGTCTAGTGAAAAGTCCTGCATCCCTAGTGTTCTTAGTATCCATATAAATAATGCTATTAGACAATTGTGGTGGTGACCCTGCCTGTAAGACTATACAACTACTCCAAAGGCTCCTGCTCTGCTCGTGTGCAGTGAAGTCTCGCTTTCATTTCCAGAACAAAAGGCCCAAACGGGTCATCACTGTGTATGCGCCATCCTCTATCAAACTTCTGCTATGGGTCCAGCAATGTAGTGTTGCGACCAAGTAACTGGTAGCTTTTTGTAATGGGAAGTAAAAAGTATTGGAAAAAGTAGTGACATAATAATGCCCAAAAAGTGGGAGAGTCTTAACAACTTATATCTGAAGACATATTAGCTGTACAGTTTAGTATAAATAGAAGCTCCACACAGAAAAGAAGGGAGATACCAAATTTTGCAAAGGATGCTTTTTAATAATATCAATTAAATGCTTTATATATAACGTAGCTTGGTCAGTAAGATCATTTTAATTACATGTATACTTCCCCATCATTGACAAAGGGAGTATCTTCAACATCTGAAATTTCTACTTCATCAACTCTAAAAGGTGAAAGACATTAACATCTAAAATTCTTGAGGAAGACTTGGCAATAACTCTAGACAAATACCTAAACTCTGCCCCTATTTCTAGAATATATTTAGGGGGATATGTAGTTCTTGTGTGGCAACGAATGCGAATGTAGTAAATTTATGCCAATTAGTAAGTAACCCACACATTGAGCTATATGATTATGCAAAATTTTGTGCTCAGCGACTGCCTAGAATTACCTGAAAACAACAATACCATACCATCAACACATTTCCAAGTTTTTTCCACCACTGGGCCCAAAGTGAAACCCCTAAAATATCTTCACTCAATTTATGTTAGCTATAACTTCATTAGATAATGCAAAGGAGAAAGTAGCATCCCCAGTCCGTCTTGTAAGATGTCGGCAGAAGCCAACTTTGGTCAGAATGCTACAAACAATTTCCACTCGATGAAATCAAGAGATTACATCACAGAATCTCCCATTATAGCAAGCTTAACTTGAATGTTAACAAGTGCCTCCTTTTAATAAAAGTGGGCTTCCCAGGCATGAAGGCAGTTTGGTCACCATGTAGGATAACAGATGAAGCTAAAAAGGCAAAATTTGGCCAGGATTTTATAATCACAGTTCAACAGTGAAATAGGGCAGTAATCATCTGGATTATAGGGCAGTAATCCAGAGGATTTCTGTACACCTTACAAAAAAATTGCTGCGTCATAAATTGTGTCTGCAAGGGCATTATTTTGATAGTACCACTGACAGTTGTGGTGAATATGTTTATGCATCATTTCTATACATCAAGTGGTAATTCAGTGTTGCAAAGTATTACACTGCCCCCATCAGGCTATTTATTAATAACACACAGCTGGCAAAGATTTCTGGGGAAACCACTGTAATCCATCCAGGCCAAGTGTTAATTCATGAAAGGCATCTTGAATTTCTTCCAAGCTTATGTTTGCCCCGAGGAAGCAGACAAGTTAGCATTGGGAATTGTACATCAAGTTTTTAGCTTTAACTAAAAACTTTTCATAATTCTATAGCAACATTGACATGTATAGCCAAGGGCATGTTTTTACAATATGTATCACCTAAATAGTCCAATTTTTTTACATTTAAAACAAGCACGTTCCCCATAGTATATTATCAACTAATCAAATGCATATCTACTACTGTTCTACTGGAGCATTCTCTTATGAATGTCCTTGTGCATAATCTGTTTTTATCATTATCTCCTGTTGTGCAACATGTTGGCAGTTTAGAAATAAGGGATTATATAAATTTTATTCTAAACTTAATAGATCTGTACCGTTTGTCATGATGCTGGACGAGACAGGTACTTTTGATTACTTTTCATGAATGTGTGCTGCAGGAAGTTTTAATACTTCGGCCCAGTAAAGCAATTCTATTCCACATGTGTGCTTCTCCTGTCTATATTGCCTAGTGATGTGGAAGACATTCATAGAATGCCTAACGGTTGTGCATTTTAAAAAAATATGCTGGGAACTTCAGGCAGAAACAACCACAATTTCAGAACAATTTAACATAATGCATAGCCAAGCATCATAACATCACAGTACATACAATAAAACATGTTTTCCACGTGAGAAATGCATTAGGAGCAGGTGATGTCACACAACATATTAAAAACACATTTTTTTCCCCGACTTAAATAAAGTTTGCAACTCAATTACAGGACAATCCCATAGCACATACTTTACTTTTAAAATGTGCACTTATATGAGAAATCAGATATTCAACATACTGTATGTATACCCTCTGGGTATGCGTACTATACATTTATAGAAAAGCAAAAAAAGGCCTCTCACCTGTTCACAGTAAAAGGTTGCCGGGATGGTGGTTGCTTTGGCATACATATTATACTGGGTGAGCTTCTGTTTGGACTGCCTAACCCTGAACTGCTCATGTTGTTCGTTCTGCTGGGAATTCCAATGCTCTGTCCAACCTGGGAGTGGTTCATCATGTTCCTGGGATTCATCGGCAAGATACCTCTGAAAGACAACAGGCAGATTAGAAGGAGCCCCAAACTGTTACGTACAGTGTCCCAAAAACCTTTCATCCCATAGTATATGCCGAGTCATAGGAAGACACCTCATCCAGTAATTTTTCTTCATTTATTGTTCGGATTACTACTCAACTTCACCAGCATTTCCATTTAATAAATCTCATGCCTTACAAATTTCCCCACATGTCACCTTAAGTACAGTGAAATGAAAAATAAGAACTGCATGGCAAAATGATAAATCTTTTTCTCCCAGTACCTGCTTGGAGATGGTGGCGTATGAAGTGACATTGTTGGTACCCCTGTTGTCGGTGTTACATGGTTTGGTAACTGAGTGCCTTGTGATAAGCTGCGGTTTAACTGAGGAGTATTGTTGCTCATCCCCCTCATTGGAAGGCCTAGTGCACCTGAAAAAGTGTAGCGATAAAAGCACACATAAACACTAAACTTTACAAATATGTGCAGCATGTTTATACAATAATGGTTGATATATTACTTATCAGTAATAAGTGCAATAGTTGCAATAGAGTAAGAGAATTTGAACAGAAATAAGAATTCCTAAATGGTGCAACTTATATGCAACACTACTGCAATAAAGAGCAAAGATGCTATGGAAAGGAGAAAAATAAAATCTTACTTTGTTGCCCGTATAAACTAGCCCCAAATTGGGAAAGCTGACCCGATGCGGATGGTGATGGAGACGCCAGCATCTGGGGGGAAAAAAATAAAAAAAGTTAAATAATTTGTACAATATGTACACATGTAGCACACTTGGTGAATTTAAATAACTTGAGGACTGACATTTGGGTTACAATTCATTAAACTCAAGCCACTATTTGAAATGAATATTGATCAAAGGCTGTGCACTACCGAGCTGAATAATACATAAAATAACGGTTTATATTCAACAAAGTAAGACCCACATGCTCGCTCTCACTTCTCTGAAGCAGGTTGGCATGTTTTGGAGGTGTTTCTCTAATAGAGCAGACACACAGTGACTGACAGCTGGGCAGACATGTGGTGCAGAAACATACAGTGTGAACTGGTTGATTTATACACAGAGTCAGTGATGTCACAAAAGTTCAAATAACTGTAGTTTCAGTTTGTAGACTTGTAGCAGATCCCATCGGGACATTGTCCTAGAGATTTCAGAGGGACTTCAGATGTCTAGTGGACTGATGAGCAAAAGGACTTAAATATATATATACCGAAATATGATTTAAGGGAGTTCTCTGTACAGCGCTGCGGAATTAGTGACGCTATATAAATAAATTATGATATTGTGAAGTGATAGGAAAATAGCAAAGTTTCAAATGGTATTACAATTGTCTATATTAACATACCCCCAATATGTACTTTTGTCAAACAACAAAAGGATATTACCCTTTCAACAGAGTTTTAAAACACACAGAAGGAAAAAATACAGATGCGGCGGTAGGGAGGACAGAGGACTTACATCTTTCTCCGACCGATGCGGAAACATTGAGGACTGGCTATAATACATATTTTCATCATGGTAGTCACTTTCGACCCCTTCTACGAACTTCTTTCTTGAAGCACCAAACATGCTGTATGTCACCTGAAAAATTATAGACTGACTTAGTACACCATATTACATGTTTACAACAATAATATTCTTAAGAAACACAAGCAAATGCTCTGGAGCTTCAGTAAAGTGGAACCATACAATGGGCAGTACACCTCTCAACATTATGACCATCAAAACAGAAATCTCCATCATCCATCTATAATGTCAGCATTCAGCAAAATCTGGTAGGTGCATGAGTAGTGTGTTCTTGAGAAACACCCCGTGACATTAAGCGGCTTGCTGTCAGTACATTTGCGCTGAGTGGTTGTACGTGATCAGTCTCACAGGAATTTCTATCCTCGCCAACTTCTAAATAATTATGCCCAAGGCATTTATATGACAGAGAAAGGGGCATAGAACATTTTTTTAAGCCCAAACGATTTTGGATACATTTAAGATGTACAGTCCAGTTAATTTTGTTGGTAAATAAGTGGAAAATAAAATACAAAACGTTTTATCTGCGGTCTGTTAATGCAGCTGTACATCCATGAATCTCAAGAGTAGGAGACGCTTTCTCGTGGTCTGCTGGGCGTTACACTGGTCTCTAACACCATCAAACAAGGCTGCAAGACAATTCATGTGAATATAAAAGTTCATTGGTAAAGGGATTTGCAAACCTGGTGTTAAAACAGGTTCTGTCCAAGGAAGAGAGAGCATCTCCTGCTGTGACCTTGAGATGTATCTGGGGAACTGCCAAATTACTGCATTGACAGAGCATTCATATTTTATTTACTTTCCATTAATTAGCCTTTAACAATGTAAGCCTGAATGCAATAGTGAGAGCAACATACTGGAAATAGAACCAAGAACTTTTGACTGAAAATGAAGAGAAAGAGGAGACAATGTAAAACTCATATTTAATGAATAGATTTATAAAAATAGTTACAATATAGTACCTAAAAAAATCTTATGTCACCCAAGTAAATTGTACAAAAACTATATTAATGAGCTGTCCAAAAAATAAAAATATAAAAATATAGCACAACATACTTTATCCAGGCACTATACATGCAGGTGTAAGAACAATAGAGAAATGCTACTGCAATGGAATCCATGTAAGGACTATCTATTATTCTTTACCCACCGTACAGTGAAAACTGTGAAACACTTTTTTTGCAAGTCTTATTTTTTATACACTGGATGTATTTTTTTTATTTTTTTTAGCTAGTTTTCAAACACATTCAACTATACGTCCACAGCTCTATTATTTATTATCAGTTGTAGTGACAGTTAGGTCAGCATTTTCCACATACTTCAAGGGCAAAATAAATGCCATTCTACAAGATATCACCTCATGGCAGACCCAACACACCTTCTGCTACACTCCCCAACCCACTCTCAGTTAATTCTCCCCAGTAACAGAGTCTATATATTATTTTTATTTCACCCTACAACCTGCATGTCCATCTCTATAGCTCACCTTTTCAACCTGTCTTTCTCTGCTGGCACACTCCAATCCTACTTTAAACACATGCCCACCTCACCAATCCTAAAAGAAACCATATCTTGAGCCTCTCACTCAAATTACCACCCTATTTGTCTACTCCCCTTTGCCTCCAAACTACTAAGGTGGTTGTACAAAGTTGTTTATCTTGGTTTCTCTCCTCCCACTCCCTTCTTGAGTCTCTGCAATGTGGCTTCCGACTCAACATTCTCTGAAAATCACAAAAGCAATCAATGATCTACTTACAGATAAGTCTGAAGGTCATTTATCCACACTTATCCTGGACCTATTTACTGACACTGCTAATCACCCCCCCCCCCCCCCCCCCATCCTGCACATTATTCACTATATTGGCCTTCAGGACAATTCTTTCTTAGTTCACTTCCTACCAGCCACAATCCTTCAGCACCTCTTGTAACTGGCACATCTTTACTCCACTCCCACTTTCTGTTGGGCTCTGTTCTAGGCCCTCTGCTTCTCTCACTGATCTTCTGTTGGTGAACATATTCACTCCTTCGGTCTTCAGTACTTCCTTTATGCGGATTACCTCCAAATCTACCACTCCGCAACTTTTTTACTATCTTGTGCGGTCAACTGTCTTCTCTGTTATATCGACATGAATGTTCTGATGCCATCGAAAGCACAAAATATCCAAAACAGAGCACATAATCTTCCCTCCTCCGAGAGTAGTAGCCTTCCCTCAAATCTCCCTCCCCATCAAAACCACCACAATTTCCTCAGCCCACTACCTTAATGTCACACTTGACTCCATGGTGCTTTATTCCTCACATCCAGTCTCTCTCATAGTTCTATAGCCTCGCTCTTCGAAACATTGCTACAAAACACCCTTTCCTTAGCAAAGGTGCAAACAAAACACATCCATTCTCTTATCCCCTGCCTTGACTACTGCAAAGTCCTCACTTTTGGCATTCACCTAACACATCAATCTCAGCTTCAATCCATCCTTTCATACATCCCCTTACCGCTGACTTTTGCCTCTTACTACCGCCTACAAGACTTCCCTCGCTACCCACTTATGCAGTGTATGACACCCGAGCACACTCAAGTTTTCAAATGTTAAAACGCCCTCTGAAAACCAATTTAATATAATTAGAGCTTACCCTACTCAAACTTATACTACTGTATATAATACAATATCATGACTGTTTCTTTGAGCCACACTTGTCCCTCTTTTCTCAGCTTTGTCCTATTACTATTAGATTGTAAGCTCTCTCAGGACACATTTTGTTTTCATGTCCGATTTTATATTTTCTACCTTGTATGTTCCTGTTTTATGTATGATAGGTTTTCTCCATTGTCCACTTTCATGGAGCATTGTGGCACCTTACAAACAAACAAACAACAATAATCCTAATATGTGAACATCCGAAACACATTACAGAGCATAGGGTAGAGGACAGATCCAATTCTCACGCAAGCATATATGACAACTTTATATAAATAATATTACCTCCAAGTAAAAATGGCTGCCTCACAATGTGCAGCAACCGGGGGTCTCACAGGTGCCAGCAATGAACTGGGGATTAGCGCTCTTTCATCCAGCAATCTATCAGGACACAGCGCTGGTAAGGTGATGGGCATGGAGTGGCAGCAGAGCGTGAAAGCTGCAGATTTAGGGGGCACAAATTAATCTTAACAGGTCTTATTACAATAGCGGAACTCCGTCTGACAGGTCAGACTCAACTTTGTCCTCCTTGGATGTCACAGCACATCGCTAACAGCCTTCTTATCCGTGCCAGCAGCAGTACTTGTAAAAGTGAAACTAACTTTCCATGGTGCCCATGTGAGCCACCATCGCCTGGGACCAGACTAGGTTTGTGCTCTGCATTCAAATGACACCGAGCTATGAATTGCAGGGCGGAGAAGAGGGGAGGAGGGACAGGGGTGTCTGTGTACATCCTCCGCACAATGACTAACAGGACAACAGGAGACCTCTCCGAGTTGCAGCCAAAGGTTTTGACAGATGTAATGCACAGATCTGAAGGTAATCGTGTACAACATGTATAGTGTATACACATGAATCGGCATCTGATCGGGACTTTAACTGTCAGTGGTAAAATCGTTAAAACTATTGCATCGTTAGAATTTTCCTGTAGTGTGTACCCAGCCTTAGTCAGAGGTTTATAGTGTGAATCACATGTGATTATTTATCTACACCATGAAAAAAAAAAAAAAAATTGGTGAATGCTAATGAGAAACAGAACACATTGTGGAACATTTCAATAAGTCAAGGCAAAAATAACCAACAGCATAAAAACAACAAAACAAAAAATAAAGCTGATTCAGTTAATTTTTCCATTGCAGTTGAGAAAAAAAGAGCAAACATTTTATTGTTTACTATAGGTAACATTTTTCTTTCCTTTTGTTCCAGCTTTCATCAATATAACTAATTGATTTCTAAAGCATCATTCACATGTTTGTGGTATAGTGCTTTGTGTTTTTTTAATAATGCAACATTCTTGATTTTTTTCTATTCAACTAAAATATTTTCAATTAATTCAAATGAATGAGATTATGATCAGTGCATCAAAATGTGCGGCTTTAAACAAAAATTTGGTGTGATCAATCGCATACAGTAAATAGACAGACATGGCCTAAAATATACATTGAATTTAAAACAAAAAAATAGAAATCATCTATACTTTTCACTAAAGTTAACAACATACTGTAATATACTGTAGCCAAACACATGGTAAGAAAAAGCTGGATAGAAGACCATGTTTTCCCACAATTCATATAATGAATGATTAAAACAATTACTAAAAAAAAAACCTACAAAATCCTATGATGGTCTAAAAAAAAAACCCAAAAAAAACCCAACAACAACCATTTAAATAATTTGAGAAATACAGCAAAATTATAAGTTTAACACACACACACACACACACTAGAATGCATAGAAATGCAAATCACATAGAGTGACGTTTCAAACAGAGCACTGAAAGCAATATCATTCATCACTAATGGCCTAATAAATGCTGTAACATATGAAGTCTATTTCTAAATTCAAGTGTGTTTATAATCCCATGCAGTTGCGGAAAGAAACCTGTCTGCTGCAGGACAAAAACAAAACAAAAACAGACTAATCTGTCACATTTGTCTCTATTTGCAACCTTGTGAATTACAATGGTGCTAAAAACATGAATTAGGATAAGAATATAATGTAACAAAATTACTGTTTGACTAGGCCCAGAACTGCCAAAAAATGAGTACTGAAACTCCAGAAATGCTTTTCGTTGCAATCTGGTGGAATTTGGGCTCAAAATTTGGGATTCATGGCACATTTTACCATCTATATATTCATGCCTGCCATACTGTTGTCTAAAGCAACCATCAGCTCTGTCACTAGTGCTATGTTGGCAGCCTCTCCTACAGTGGACCTCAACTGCTGGAGATCAGATCAGGAGAGGCGTAGGGTCCACTATTGCCTCTTTAAAAGCAAAGCATAATTTTCACCCTGGCTACTAGAAGTGATGTCATCTCCTTCTGTAGCTGCCGGACAACAGTGAGGAAATACTACCTATCTATTAAATAGTAAGTGGACATTTTTACATTCATTATCTTTTTGCAGACCCGGGTTCAACCCGGTCGACCCAGGAATTTTCCGGGGTGGGAGGCTCTGTCACCCGACAATAACCCAGATTCATAACCCAGAATATTGCTTGGTTGGCAATGTGAAAGGAGCATTAGAGGAGTTGTGATTACACCACCAAGAACATTTCAGAATGTCACTCCTAGGTAACAAGTAAAATCCATATTAATGTCAGAGGACAAGAATAAAATTACACCACCATCAGTGATGTTAACAGGATAAACTTCAGGGGTCTCATGGGCGGTTCTATAACCATCAAAAGTGCCACACTTTTATCTTATTACTGAGATTAAGGGTAAACAATGCATTTAAATCACAGAAAGACACCTATTTGTAAAAACGTCTCAGTGACATTTAAACAAGTGTTATAAGCAATAACAAACAAATCTGCCAATAAAGCAGAACGGAGCTGGAGGCCACATGAGGCCCATCACTGTGCTACATACATCTCAGACACTTTCAAAATACTACTTTCGCTTCACTAAAGCATTATTTATATTTCTGCAGCATTAATAGTCCGTCCTAAATGACTGTTTTACAAAGCTAATGAACCTAAAGCATAAAAAGAAGAACGTGGACACAAACCTTAAGATAATGCAGGAATTTTGTTAATAAATTTAGAGAGAAAAGTTGTAAAAAAAAAAATGACTTTACAGAGGCCTCACTTTGAAAGATGAAATGATGTGGTGTGCTGAACAAGACACAAACCCTGACAGCTGTCAGATCACATGAGAGAAATGGATAAATTACACCCAAAAGTGACTTGATCCAGCCATACTAAGCCAATCTCCAAATTCATTTGACAGCAAATTTATCAGGTGATATCAAAATAGAAAAAACACATGTTACTATTTTTCAGAGTAAAATGCTTTCTACTATGTTAGTTACAAATAAAAGCAAAACATTTACTTCTGCAATAATAGACAACTTTGTTTACCTGCTGTGGAGAAAATAATTAAAAACCAAAAACTAATGTGAGCTTACATGGCTCATTTTTAATTTGTTTTCCATGTGCTTTTACCAATACAATCCAGTGTTCTCCCGGGAACCTATTTCACGGGCACTCCACCTGGCTATTTTTACTTAACATCCAATTCTGACAGACCGTAAACATCCACCCTGCACCTGTGTAAACAGACAATAGCGACAGCATCATGACGGTGCTGCTACACTGCGCAGAAAACGGGGGAATAAGTGGAATAACTGGGGGAGATGTGGCTGAAGAAAATGGGGGGAGTAAGGTCAGAAATCCCCGTGGTTACAGTCTATGGTGCCTATTTATTAAGCCATAAACCGGAACATTCTTTCTTTTTTCTGCATAGCTATCTAGCAAAAGCCTAATGCAGGAGATTGCATTAAACCGCAGTCCCCATAATTTTCATTGGGGACTGCAGTCTGGGGCAATTCAACAAGCTCCAAAAAAGCCTAGCTTTTTGGAGCTCGACCCTGATGGCTAGATGTTCTTACTCTATGGGTAGAGCACTGCAGTAGAGGGAGCTTTGGATTTTTTTTTTTTTTGTTGTTTTGTTCAGGAAAGCCTTTGGCAATAGCCACAAGAGTCTTTATAAATAATTTAGGTGTGGACAACATTTTCATTATTATCATAAGTTATTACACTCTC
Organism: Mixophyes fleayi; assembly: GCF_038048845.1. Classification (NCBI taxonomy): domain Eukaryota; kingdom Metazoa; phylum Chordata; class Amphibia; order Anura; family Limnodynastidae; genus Mixophyes; species Mixophyes fleayi. The sequence continues at coordinate 235,684,225 of NC_134405.1, read as the reverse complement.
CCATCCAGCTACTTTTTAATGCCACCCGGCTGGCAACACTTTCTGGGAAGAACACTGGAATCTAATACTCCGGTAGCATGCATTAATGCGTACAAATAGGGTGTGTGCTGTGTTCTGAAATTTTAAAAGTATTAAAATTTTAGAACACTTTGAGAGAATGACACTTGTCATGTGTTAACACATTCAACCAGCACAACATATATTAACTGTAAAAACGCAATGCATTAAAAGCACATAGAAAACGCATAACTAAAGTGTGAGTTAATTATCATGTATTTGTACATATTTTCTCAATGCATATGCGTGAACAAGCCCTTTATTGGCATACATGTTTTGCATATTCATTTTAAGCAGCTCTTCTTTTGCTATTTTTATGTTTACACATTTTTAAACGAACCCCATTATATTTGAATAAACTAAGAATTTGGTTAATGAAGTTGACCAATACATTCAATAGAATTATTACACCAAAACACAATTTCTTTCTATGAAAGATAAGTACTAGGGCACTGGGGTCATGAGTTTGATTCCCAACCATGGCCTTATCTGTGTTTGAATTTGTATGTTCTCCCCGTGTTTGCGTGGGTTTCCTCCGGGTGCTCCGGTTTCCTCCTACACTCCAAAAACATACTGGTAGCTTAATTGGCTGCTATCAAAACTGACGTCTGTCTGGGAATTAGACTGTAAGCTCCAATGGGCCAGGGACTGATGTGAATGAGTTCTCTGTACAGCGCTGTGGAATTTGTGGCGCTATATTAATAACTGATGATGATAATTCTACAAGATCTTTTTCCCCCTTTGCACATAAGACTTGCTGTCAGTAACTTTATTGCTAAGACACATAAAAAGTGTTAAATACATAGTCAAACTTATCTGCTGCCAAGACATGGAAACTTTTACTTATAGACTTGGTATTGTTCATAGTGGATAAACTTCTAATTTTACTATGATTTATATGCAATCTCTGCTGTCATCCACAATATTATGTATATATTGTAACAGAAATAATTAATCTGCTGTTTCCAGGCAAAACACTGAAAAATAAGCTGCAAAAGTCTATAGATCACACAAAACGGGTAAAATCTGCTTAAGATATTACTGCTTTGCCCTTCACAATCATGACATGGTTTGCATCCAGTGCCAACATGGTAAATAAATCAATTTAATATGCAATTCTCATTTATGATTATATAGTGGCATGCCAACCAGAAAACTGAAAAAGTTGAAATCCATTAACTCATGCAGATGAATTCTTGTAGCCAATATACCAACATAGGCTAGATTCAGTACATACCACTTAGGCACTGACTCCAATCATTTATCTAAATGGAAGGTGTTAGAGCAGCCTCCACATAACACAGACTCAAATCTCAGCGACTTGTACTATCTAACTGTGGTGGCTATTTACTGAATTTTGGTGTAGATTTAAAAATAAAAAATCTAAAATTAATCTTAAGGTAGGAGGGGAAAGGGGGGATTCAGCCACTGCCCGTTACTATAAACGGCCGCTCATTTTACAGAGGTACAAGGAAAAATCAGCAGAGATTTCAGGCCAGACATTGCCACGGAGTGTCTGCATGGACTGTTCTGGAGGCACTTCACGGGACATCTAAGAATTGAATCCCCCTTTAAGTGACCTGTAAACATACATTTTATATATATATATATATATATATATATAGATAGATATAGATAGATATAGATAGATATATATATATATTCCTCTACTTCCTACTGTCCTGACAGTAGAGGGAGACAGTCAGAAGCCCTGCAGGTGAAACAGTTTATCTACTCAGTGCTTGTCCCATCTTTGCCTCACCAGCTAACAGTCTCCACTTTCTATAGACCAGAAAATGAGTATCAAGCTACAAGACCTTAGTATTGCCAGAGTTATCCCATGAGGTCCTTTAATGATATACCGGTAATAACAGCTGCACAGTTGGTAAATGAGAGTAGTACTGCATACCCCAAGGCCCACTCTGTGTTGCTCCCCTCTAAACTGTAGGATGAGGTATTGGCAGTGTACACTATCAGCTATGAGAGGGAGCTACAATGCTCAAGTAACTGAATATGAGGCAGACTATTGGTGGATAAACTATATTCCTTCCCTTGGGCTTCTTTGTGAAGTCCTGCACAGCCAGTGGAATAGGGGGACATTTTAGGAAAGAGGGATTTACATAAAAAGGTTTACATTCAGGCTTTTATCATTGAGCACAGACACCTGTTCACATTAAACATTTAGGGGCATATTCAATTGTCAGCGGAAACGCCGAAAATCTTGCGCTCCGTTGTTACGGTAATAGTGTGTGTACAAACAGTTATTACGGTAGTTTTCTCGCTGGACTTCAGCTCGCAGTACCCTGAGCCGCGAGCTGAAATCCAGCTTACTATTACCGTAATAACGCTAATAGTTTTAACGCGGCGGGGAATCGGAAGAATTGAATATGCCCCTTAGAGAAGTATTCCAGATATAAATAATGTCTGTAATAAAGTTAAAAATTGCCCAAAGAGAAATCGAATGATGGACAATCCTCCTAAAACATAATTTACTTGCACAACTAAATCTACAACTCTTTTGTAGTTAACCACAGTTCAACAAATACAAGCCATAAATAGAATGGTTACATTTTAATATATATATTTGTTACTTGTACTTCAAAAGTGCAAACTGCCTATTAACCTGATGAACGTCCTTCAGAAAAAAGATTTACTCCACAGTAGCAATATATGTCTCAGTAAATAAAGTGCATCTGTGCAGCACACTTCTGTAGAAAAACACAGCTGTGAGATGCAAATCCAAAAAAGGTACTAGACAGGACGCTAACCAATTCAGTCGGTCACAGTGGTGGGTGGGTGTGTATAATATATATATATATATATATATATATATACACACACACATACATACACACATACATACACACATATGCAATGCTTAATCTTATCTTCACAGAAAAAAAATAGAATGGCAAATGACAGTCATTCAACAGACACACAACATTAGTGGTAAAAACTTTTTTATATGATGTTCAGGTGCCTTTCAATTAACATATGCCCAATTAAAATGTGCAGTTAAACTGTATTCACAGACTTGCAGAGCAACAGCTGCACTGTGAGTACATCTGCAACTGTTCATATGTAAGATCCCATATGGATCTCACGGTTTCATTTCTAATGTATTTGACAAACATCTCAAGAATGCAACGAACGCCCCAGGTCTGGATGAATTTAAAGCACATTATAATAAAAAGTTCAATGACATTGTAGCCCCTGCATCAAGCTTATTTTATTCCCTTCTTCAGAAAGGTGAATATGATCTTGCCACAACTATTATAAATCTTTGCTATCCTTAAATCAATTCTAATAATTTTGGCAACTAGGCTGAACTCCATTATCCTTTCAATGATTCATCCAAATCAGGATGGTTTAATAGAAGGGCATCAAGATGTGGACAATAGGAGGTAGACAACAAATTCCAATCTTTCATCATGGCTCTTGACCCCGAGAAGCCATTTGACAAAACATACTGGACTTCATGTTATGAACCCTGTCTTGAATGGGTGTCAAAGGCGACTTATCACATGATATGCTAGCCTTATATAGTGTTTTACCTGAAACTGTTGCTATCAACACGTTCTCTGAAACCCCCCTTCAAAATTTTCAGTACATCGTGTCAAGGCTTCCAGTGCATCCCATCATTATTGCCCTTTAAACTCTGGGGGGGGGGGGAAAAAAAAAAAAAAGAGGATTTTTGTACTCACTGTAAAAATCTCTTTCTCGCAGTCCATTGGGTGACACTGCGAAACATAGGGGTATAGTTGGTGGTCCCGGGAGTCAGGCACTTAAACAGTTAAATCTGTGAGTGTAGCTCCACCCCTGCTAGGTCCCTCCCATAGGAGGAGTACTCATTTATGTCTAACAAAGCCCAAAGGAGGGTCAAAGTAAAGCTGGGTACACACTACAGAAATTTCGACCAACTTTTTATGCCGAGCGATTTTACATGCGACCGATGGTCCGATCGCTCGGTCCATGGACTGCACACACTAGCCTTGTTTAGGACAATAATGGGAAGAGCAGACGTGCCTTTAGCGACTTTTTACAGCCATGTTGTCGTGAGCAATGACTAATTTCATACTCACTGTTGTGGATCGGTCGGAAGTTTATACACACTACACAACGGAAACGAGATTGGAACAAAAATATTAAACGGTACGATCAACCAAATGAGGCGACAATCGTCCATTTGGGCAGACTTTCGACCATCGTGTCACTGCACACACTGACCCGACTTTTGAACGAGCGGTCGTATGTCGGCTGATTTAGCCGATTATTGGATGAAAACTGTGTAGTGTGTACCCAGCTTAAGTCAACCAAACAAAACACCACAGTCAACGTAAAACTGTCAGAGCAAGGGTGGGCATGCAGTGTCCCTCAATGGACTACGAGAAAGGGATTTTTACAGTGAGTGCAAAAATCCTATTTTCTTACGTCCTATTGGGGGACACTGCAAAACATAGGGGACATACCAAAGCTGCCCTAAGGAAGGGACTGCTCTGACATGGCTGCACGCAAAACCTTATGGACAAAGCTACCAAGCTGAGATGCAAAGCCCTGTAGTCTGTAAAATTTCACAAAAGTGTGGACAGAAGACCACGTAGCTGCCCTGCACAGCTCTTCAGCTGAAGCTCAATGACTTCAGCTGAAGAGAAGACGCTATCTTCTATGACCTCCCTTCAAAACCTGTTCACAGATATTCAGAGCTAGAGTGCATTACCAAGCTACAAAAAATAAGACTAAAAATTAGTTCTTAAATATTGCTGCGTTTACTACAAATTTATTAGAGTTAAAGTTCAAGAGGCAATCATCAAGTATTTAGGCATCAACATCATTAAGATCAGCTGTACTCCGCAAACTTTTCACATTCATTACAAAGCCCCAAACAAGACATCAATAGGTGGAAAGAGCTTATCATCAATTTCCTAGGCCGAATCACTACCATTAAAATGATTCTACTCCACTGCACATTGTACTCGTTTCAAACAATACCATTTAAATTTCCTGATCGCTAAATTTTGAAAATGATCAATATTAATCCAGAAAAGTCAGGATATAGTAGAGAACACCAAATAAACCTCTCCTTGAATGAAAACATGTTCAAAAATGTTTTAGAGACATGTATATTGCTTTTCTATTCAAGCAAAATTAGCTACACAACTTAAGTATGTTGGTTTTGTGTTGAATTGCTCGCATGTCCATTGCCAAAAGGTTTTGAGTTTGAAGTGGAGTCAGCAGTGCTCGGTCGGTAAAAAATATACACAAATGAAGTCAGGTGTTCTCAGCACCAGGAAAAACATATTCTATTTCACTCTTCTCATACCCCTCCATAGTCAACCAACCACACACCATCCTGCAGCTCTATTTAACATCTGAATAACTCATGTCCACTTCTTGCAAACTCCTCTCTCAAAAATTATATTTTCCCTCCTCCACATTTAATTGCAAGTTCTCCTGCATGTTTGCTGTTGAATTAAATACAGCATAACGAATATGCTTTTTAAATGTGCACAAATTTGCCTGCTGTTTATCTTGATATACTGCAGATTTTTGGGAAACCTTATAAATATACAATAATAATATATCAGTACATAATTTATATTTTAAATTACAAAAGAAATGATAACATTAATGGAAATCAAACCTATGCGAAGTGTTTACTACAGTACGATTGCAAATTATTTTTGATTAGCAACAGGCTGCAACACAGATCTCCGATAGGCTATTCTCAAATTAGATTATGACAACTTTCTATAGTTAAAGAAAGATTTATGGGCAGGATTGTTTCAGACCTTAAATGAATCCCACCCATGTACCTTAGGTCATAGCTTAGTATGAGATAAGTACAAGGTGAGCTATATAAGTGAGTTGCAGCACATGAACTTAAAAAAAAAAAAAGAATGAATAAAAAAATCACGTGAAGTCCGCAAAACATTATTGCACAAGATAACAGAAAATTTGATTCTAATTGAATATTCCCCATTGAGTCTTCTTCCATGAACATGAGAGTATGAGTCGGAGTTCAGGGTATGGGAAATTTATAGTCTATATAAATGAATGCACAAGTCATTTTTTATTTTTTTTTAACATAGCCATCAACTTGCTTGGCGGTTCCAAGAGGAGGATGACTAGAACCCCAGGACTTAGGTGAGCAATAAAATAGTTTAAGAGGGTTGTGTTGATTTACAATATACTACTACTGTGTTTTGTGTCTTTATCGCAACCATTTTTTCATCTTAACCGCTGCTGGCAAATAACGTGCTTGGTATAAACATGAAATGCTCACATTTTATCATAATAAAATGTAAATATCGCAAACAGCAATAATTCCTAAATTGATAAGATTAAAGCTGTGACAAATCGATTAAGTATAGTGAAATCAAGCAAAACAAACTTTCAAAAATGTTTAACAGCAAAAACTTTAACTCACTAAAAAGCAAAACGAATATGTCCATAATATATTAAATTAGTCTAAACATATGAATAGTCTACACAGTACAAGTCAAGTTTCCAATCTCACTCATTTGTGACTGAGCAGAAGCTGGTTTGTATTTTACCACTTAAAATATTATGTGAAATCCTTTTAGTCCAAGTCAAACACAAGCCACTAAACAACATACCAGCTGTGAATGAGTCGGGTGATGGGGAGCATTAATGTAATCCAGACAGGAGGATATACATGTGCCTTTATTGGCCGCTCAAATGATCACAACTGCCACAGGCTCACACACAATCTTGCAAGAGAAGTGATATTTTTGCAAGGCTTGATTGTACTTCTTAATTTTACATAATTTTAGTTCATAATATTTTCCAAATGTATCTAGCAAACAGATTGAGCTTTTAAGCAGCAAAGTTGCACCACTGAGATCTAGATGCCCCTAGTAAGTGACACGAAACTGCAACCTGAAACCGCCGCTGGTCCCAATTAGCATACCTTGGAACATGGCACAGGAAAGTTAATGTATCCGGTGGCGAATGAGGGGGAAGAAAAAAAAAAAAAAAAAAAAAAATCAAACATGTTTTTTATGTAGGCAAAAACATTCAGAAGCTTAATCACACAGTGCACTATTTATTCAATATTTCGGTGAACTGTCCATGCCAAACCAGAGCTAGGTAGAGCAAAAGATAAATCCCAACACTTTTATACATTGACATACATGACAATGCACACATTCTCTCTCTGTTCAAGTACATTTTACTCATAACAAGCAGTGCCACATTTGAAGGTTGTGCACTTCCAGGGTTTTGCGGAAATGCAACACAAGCTGAACACAGGCTAAGACTATAAGGAATAAAACAGAGATTTTAAAATGTGTAAATGTTCCGATTTTAGTTTAAATAAATGCTTTCTACACTGGTGGTAGATCTAATAATGAAAATATTTGTCTTTTATAATTTACACTACTGTGATGCAAATGTTTATGTTGATCTGTAGATGGTAAAAGAAAGCACCAATCCCTGTGCTGCCCAATTAGTAGAAAGGTTAGGTGGCTTAGAAGAGAATGGTAAGGTGCACTAGAAGTCTACAAAAAGCTGAAGTCACCATTTTGCAGATTTAGCGCACAAAATGGCCCACACCACTTTGTGCACATGACAGGTAGAATTTATGATAATCCTGTAGGTGGATATATCTTTTAAACAACATTGTTAATAGCACAAGCATTGTCTAAATGATAGCGAGCAAACCGATTTGCCTTGATCGGTATTGTGCAAAGAAGAAAAATATCTGTTCTACCATTGGTTTTATCAGATTCAAGCAATTTGCACAATTATGCAAATTTTATAACTATGGAGTGTAAATCAAGAGTTATAAACTTCACAGGGCATTATAACTAAATTCAGGCCAATAATATCAGCTGCTATTGTAGTGCCTAATGGATCAGTTTGCATTGGATCCATTAGTAAGAAAAACAGGGGAGACATATTGGTGTCCGTCGACTCCTAAATGTCTCTTCCTGTTTAAAATCTGGGGGTATATTTATTAAACTGCGGGTTTGATAAAGTGTAGATCTTGTATCGCAACCAGATTCTGTCACTTATTTAGTACATTCCAAAAAAATGACAGCTAGAATCTGATTGGTTGCTATAGGCAACATCACTACTTTTCCAAACCCGCAGTTTAGTAAATATAGTCCCTGGTCTTTAAAGGATTAAACAGTAAAATGATTGTCCATTTACAAACTGCATGTGTTGAACAAAGTGTATGTGCAGGCTTATGAGCAGGTGTCCAATATTCATAATAAAATATGTGCTCAACTTTGGAAGTCACCCCTTCAAAAGCCATAGCCCTGTGTATGCTCAGCGAGTACCTAACAAAATCAGAATTTTAGGAATTGGGACACTGAATAAGCATCTCTGGGGAAAAAAAAAACAAAAACATTGTGAAACCTCAGCAGGTGCCTCGAAAAAAGGGGTGTGGGTATGTCACACAGGGGGGCAGCTAGTGCTTCAGAAGCAATAGGCATGCTCTTAAGCCCCATTCCCTAACAGCACCCCTCAATTGCTACACACTCAAACAGCATCCCAAAAGTCCTGACTGTCGCTAAAGTCTGGTAGAATCAGGTGAGATGTGCTGTACCAACTGACCACTGTCCCTGTATATTATCTGCAGGTGATTTGGCAACTGCTTATGAGGTTCTCACAAAGTTCACTTGTGTGCTTCCTAGTGCTCTGAGATAGCACAACCTAAAAAAAAAATTTATGCGCTAAAGAAAATATGACATGGTGACAAGTAAACATGAAAAACATTGCAATAAATTAAATTATTCTATGCAACAAATCAATGAAATATGCTTTTAAATCTGCTTTTTCAAGGAACAATATGTTGTTGAATTATGCATATTTTCATTTGCATACTGGAGCAAACATGGTGCCGTTTATGGGTTAAAAATATATCAAGTCCCTCGTTACCTTGTTATATAATAGGCTTTTGAGAGAAAAACAAAAATTAATCACTCTCAATTAAATACAAAAGATGAGTTTTTGGCATCTTTTATTTAAACGGATTTGCACCACACTCAAATTTACGCATTGTTAAAAAAGAATCAAGCATGAATAAACATGTGTAATTAGCACTGTTCAATATCCAAATATTGGCAGACAGATGCAGATAGTTATCTCACCTGCATAACATTTAGAATGTTTTTGCTTTTTTACAACATCCTGACAAGAACCATGTCAATTAAGTTATTCAAATCAAGAGACAAAACCACCTGACCGCCAGCTCCTTCCAACAGTGACCATGAAGAGCTCTGCTAAACAATTAAATAAAAGGTATATGTCAGGGACAGTATGAGAAAAGACGCCAATACTTTTTAAATGTTTCCATTATATTTTTGTCATGGAATGACAAAGAATCCCCTAGATCCAAGCAGAACCCAAGTACCAAATACAAGAGATCCTACACCCTATATACACATTTGAGAACAATATGGAATAAATCAAATTGCTTTAGGCCTCAAATTCACTGGTGTTTTACATACAGTTTTACTAATGCTTTAGAGATCACTGTAGGCTTCCCCATTACGGAAAAAATATATATGGATCATGTAGCATTGTAAAAAATTACATTGATGCAACGTCACAAATAATAACGCCTATGGATAAAATGTTACCCTAGAAACAATGGTTTCTAGTTTCAGACCTGTTTGTAAGTGTTAAAAATGCATGTTAAAGGTATTTTTTTTCGAGAAAAAGAAAAGCCACACGCAACATATGTGGCATGCAAAAAAAGTCAATGTTTTTTCTCTTTTGCAAGGTGTACAAATTTGGTCAAAAGAATATAAATGTATAATATTTTGCAAACCAGCTTTTAAATATTACAATTCTCTCACTAAGCATGTTGTTTATTGGCCAATTAAATAATTTTATTATCAGATTTTTTTATTTGGTGATAACAGAATAAAGTAGGTTTTACAGAAAATGAGCCAGGAGTAAAGCTGGGTACACACTAAAGAAATTTCAACCAACTTTTTATGCCGATCGATTTTATATGCGACCGATGTTCCGATCGCTCGGCCTATGGACTGCATACACACTAGCCTTGTTTAGGACGATAAAGGGAAGAGCAGACTTCTCTTTAGCGACTTTTTACAACCATGTTGTCGTGAGCAATGACTGTAATTTCGTACTCACTGTTGTGGATCGGAAACGAGATTGGAACGAAAATATTAAACGGTACGACCAACCAAATGAGGCGACAATCGTTCATTTGGGCAGACTTTCGACCATTGTGTCACTGCACACACTGACCCGACTTTTGAACGAGCGGTCGTATGTCGGCTAATTTAGCTAATTATTGGTTGAAAATTGTGTAGTGTGTACCCAGCTTAAGGTTTGCCTTTCTAAAAATAGATTTCCTTAAAAGAACATAAACTACATGCCTTTAACTCCAAAGACTCAAACAAACCAGTAAATAGATATATAAAAAAAAAACATAATATAGCATGCATCAGGCATGTGGAATTAAAGTAAATGTCCTACTTAAACATTTGAAACTTTATTATTAACGCTATAAACAACTAAGCACTCATAACTAGCAAACATTCAATAAAAACACAGTGCAATTACACCTTTTGAATTATTAATTTACTAGCCTTAATATTGGAAGAATGAAATAATTAAAAAAATAAATGAAAAGGTATACAAGCTGCTCTTTTCATGCAAGTAAAAACTATTTGTTTACAATAATTAAGCCCTGCAAATTAACAAACATATGTAAAATGGGAGCAGGAAATATTACACATAACACTAAAGAGGAACTTTTCCTACCACACACAAATTGGAAAAATAGGCAAGGGCAGCACTTATGTACATCGAAACCATGAACACCACCATATACAAAAACTGCTCAATTAGTGTAGGAATCAGATTATACCAAACTAAAGCTAGATAAACATACATTACATTTTTACTAAGTTTTCAGAATTAGGATATTTCTAATGCTGTAAGTGCTTTCAAAAGCCTAATGAGCAACTTTAGTGTTGTTATCACCATAATTTAATGAACTACAAAACCATCTCAGCTGAAAAGACCACATTCTCAGCAATGTTTAAGCTTGTACGTGTATTTCTTCATCAACTACATGGACATTATACCTGGTGATTATTTATATTAATTTCCTAAGTCAATATGATCTGTGCTATTTCAATAAGATTAACAATGGAACACTCCACTTTTGTTTGTTTGAAGTGATTGCATATAACTGCAATTGGGGTTTGCAATCAATATTGTTAGATTTTGTTTGATCTGCGTTGTTCCTTAATTCAGAAATTGACATGACAAAAATGGGGCTATTTATGCCTAAATGTATATTCCTTGTAAATGAAGGAGAACATTACAAATAGGCCACCATTACAATGCCATGTATAATGGTACTGTGCATTAGGAAAATACATCTGTCAGAATGCAAGATGTGTCTAGTAAGGATTTGAAGTGCAGGGGCTAGATCACAATGCAGGTTCTAAGTCAACATGATGATGTGTCATGTGGCTCACCTCAAACCACAATATATGTACAGCCAAGCTCTCATCAACAACCCCTGCAACAAATAAATATTACTTCTGACTTTTTGTGTCATAAATGTGGATCTGGCGAGGTACAAGAGAAGCATCTGAGAAACTGTCTCTTGACCACTGAGTAGAACATCATTTTTTTTTTAGACCTGGCACTATTATACGCATTAAGAGAACTAAAGTAAAATGTGCTTATCGCAGTTGGATTCTGTTACTTGTCTACCAGCATTAATATATAGTTTGTACGGCAATAAAGCACAGAAAGGAGTCCACAGGTAACCTGAGATACAATTATAACTAATGGAATACAGTACCAAAAAAAAATAAAAAATAATAATAATCAGAGAGCCTATTCCAGAGCTTGCATTTTGGTGCGCTCAGGTTCAGCTTTATAGCTAGATTTACCTATATGACATCCATACTATAGGAAGTTCATTTCACCAAGTGACTTTTCATTCCCCAAAATAATGGTTTCCTCAGCAAAAGAAGATGACTGTGTATGACATGTTGTGTACTGTGACAACATTGATACAACTATAAATGTATGTTACAATACAGGATATTTATACATACATAGACAAATATGAAATCTAATAGCATGAAATATACTGTGTCTGAACTATTGTGCAAAAAAACAAAACAAAAAAAACAAAATTTTTTGAAAAGTGTTCCAGTGACATGTATCCTTTATACTGTTTGGGGCTGATTCATTTCGGCCACCTTAGCGTAGTAATAACGCAGTGTTAATACTATTAGCTTTAATGCAGTAATTTTAACCCAGATTTTTGTTTGTGGGTTGAGTTCTGCGTGCAAAAATCAGCGTAAAACTACAGAACAGTAGAACTGCGCACTTTTATCGTAGCAATGGTAATAGTGCGCAGGCCGCGTTATTCCTAGAATAATGTGGCCAAATTGAATCGGCCCCTTTGTTTTCCAAACCTTGAGTAGGGGTGCTTAATAACGTCAGCACCAACACAGAATTTATTGGACTCTCAGTACCAGCTACTCTCCAAGGGGTATATGTACTAAACTACGGGTTTGAAAAAGTTTATTGGTTAATATAGGCAACATCTCCGATTCAAGCTATAATTTTGTAGAATGTAGTAAATAAATGAATCCGATTGGTTGCTATTGGCAACATCTCCACTTTTTCAAACACGCAGTTTAGTAAATATACCTCCCAAAGTCCTTTCATTTCTATGAAAGTGTAGCAGAGGTTAAGCATGGTTTAAAATGCTTTATCACATTTCTGGCATGTCAATTACAACACTGGTACTCCATTCTGTCTTCTGGCCTCATGAACCAAGCTTTGCGGATTTCCACACAGAAGTACAAATGGTTATATAAGACGGTTAGGAGATCCACAAATCATGTACCTAAGGAAAGAATTACAAACAAATTGTGTGCAGGATTGAAAACTGGTGATCTACTATATAATATAAAGACTGAGTGCTTATCTATGGGACATATGTGCTGACAACCATCTATGCAATACTGCCTATCACATAAATGTTTATATGACCTGGATTAAATCTAAAATGGGTTAAGTTTTGAAAAATTTGTAATTTTAAGACCTTGGCGAGGTATCACATTCAAAACAAATTCTCACTCCACACAAAATGCATATGAATCCTGATTACAACTAAAACAGGGATTATTGATCTAAAGCTGGTTAAAAGTAATGACACAATCAAGCATATAGCAAAGTAGTTTTCAAAATGAAACCGAGTTAAAGAAATCCACCAAAAGCCCAAAAAATGTATTATATAATTATTTGATTATATACATACATGTATATACATATATATACACACACACACACATATATACATATATACACACACACACACACAGTCATGGCCAAAAGTTTTGAGAATGACACAAATATTGGTTTCATAAAGTTTGCTTCTTCAGTGTTTTCAGACCTTTTTGTCAGATGAAGCTATGGTATACTGAAGTAAACTTAAAAGCATTTCGTAAGTGTCAAAGGCCTTTATTGACAATTACATTGTTTATGCAAAGAGTCAATATTTGCAGTGTTAACCCTTTTTTTGTGGAAGCCCTCTGCAATTCACTGTGGCATGCTGTCAACTAACTTCTGGACAACATACAGGATGATGACCGCCCATTCTTGCCTAATCAATGCTTGGAGTTTGTCAGAATGTGTGGGTTTTTGTTTTTCCACCTCTTGAGGATTAACCACAAGTTCTCAATGGGATTAAAGGAAAGGTCTGGCGAGTTTTCTGGCCATGGACCAAAAACGTCAATGTTTTGATCTCCGAGCCACTTAGTGATCACTTTTGCCTTATGGCAAGGTGTTCCATCATGCTGGAAAAAGCATTGTTCGTCACCAAACTTCTTGGATGGTTGGGAGAAGTTGTTCTTGAAGGATGTTTTGGTACCATTCTGTATTCATAGCTGTGTTCTTAGGCAAAATTTTGAGTGACCCCACTCCCTTGGCTGAGAAGCAACCCCACACATGAATAGTCTCAGGATGCTTTACTGTTGGCATGACACAGGACTGATGGTAGCGCTCACCTTTCCTTCTCCGGACAAGCGTTTTTCCAGATGCCCCAAACAATCTGAAAGGGGATTCATTAGAGAAAATGACTTTACCCCAGTCCTCAGCAGTCCAATTCCTGTACCTTTTGCAGAATATCAGTCTGTCCACGATGTTTTTCCTGGAGAGAAGTGGCTTCTTTGCTGGCCTTCTTAACACCAGGCCATCCTCCAAAAGTCTTCGCCTCACTGTGCGTGTAGATACACTCACAACTGCCTGCTGCCATTCCTGAGCAAACTCTGCAGTGGTGGTGCCCCGATCCTGCAGCTGAATCAACTTTAGGAGACTGTCCTGGCGCTTGCTGGACATTCTTGGGCACCCTGAAGCCTTCTTCACAACTGTTGAACCTCTCTCCTTAAAGTTCTTGATGATCCGATAAATGGTAGATTTAGGTGCAATTTTTCTAGCACCAATATCCTTGCCTGTGAAGCCCTTTTTGTGCAAAGCAATGATGACTACATGTGTTTCCTTGCAGGTAACCATGGTTAACAGAGGAAGAACAATGTTTTCCAAGCACTACCCTCCTTTTAAAGCTTCCAGCCTGTTATTCTAACTCAATCAGCATCACAGAGTGATCTCCAGCCTTGTCCTCATCAACACTCACCTGTGCTAACGAAAGAATCACTGACCTGACGTCAGCTGGTCCTTTTGTGACAGGGCTGAAATGCAGTGGAAACATTTTTTTGGGATAAAGTTCAATGTCATGGCAAAGAGGGACTTTTATATTAATTGCAATTCATCTGACCACTCCATGACATTCTGGGAGTATATGCAAATTGTGAAAACCAATATTTGTATGTTTTGCCAATGACTATATATGGAATGTCTGAAATAGTGGAGCAAAGAGCAAAGCATCATGGGACTGATGTTGGAGTAGAAATCCAGAGGATTTGGTGAATGCACCATTCCCAGTAAATAAAATGTATTTCCTTGAACTCAAACCAATGCAAAATTTTTAATGTGCTCAATCAGGGCTACAGATGTCCTGAATACCGATACAACATGGTTTGTGTGTCTTTTTCCTATTACAAGTCCTATTTTACTACTGACAAAATAAAACCACCTAGTCCATTTACCACTACCTCGCCAAGTGAATCTGTCTACAACTTTTGGGATGAAAGAACTTTTTTTTTTTTTTTTTTTTAAATACACACAATGTCACACATAAAAACATTGTGGTTTCTTAGCAACATATTATGTAGTCCTGTTAAGCTATTTGTCCCAGGAATATCACAAAGCTGAAAACTTTGCACGCAGTGTTTATGTTTTGTGTATTACCACATCCTGTAGTATCTACCTCTCAAAAGGAACTAATGCGGACGGACACCAGGTGACAGAATTAATATTCAACTTGGTCCCACACGTGTTTACAGTAACTAAGGCAATGATTAATTCACCTCTACTCTGGCAGCAACATCATGTAAACCAAGACTGTTTATGGCACTTATAGGTGGGCTGGTTAAGCATACCGTGGCATGATCTACTTAACATCGCCAATTTCAACAAACACAAATGAACAGTCTGCAGACGGGAAATTGATAGCAGGTGCTCATACAAGTTGTTGTGTATCTGTCTCTTCCACCCCCATTTTTATATTCAGTTTATTTGTCTACAAATGTCCAGTAAAGCATTTCGACAGTAATCTATCATTAAAGACAAGCTCATTTATCTACCATTATTAATCTGAGTTGAAACTGCTATTATTGCTAGATGAGCCGTGACACACTGAAATATCAGTAAGACTCCAAAAACAGCAAACATGTATCAAGAAACTGGTTGGTGTAAAAGAACAATTTCAATTTAATAGAAAAAAGTTGTACAAAACAAAGGGGTACTTATGAAAACTGTCAGTTAACGAAGCATAAAAAGTGTAACGTATAGCAAATAGATTGAGTCATTTTTCTAGTACAGTTTAGAAAGTGTCTGACAGATATATAATAGATTGTTATTGGATAAAACACTTTTTGGTAGGTACCTGCACACCAGGTGCCACACAAAGGGGCATATTCAATTATAATTCGCGGTGTCACACAAAGGGGCATATTCAATTACAATTTGCGGCAGCGATTGCGCGTATAAAGCGTAATTACGGTAGCGCAATATCGCAGATTGGGGTGCGCACAGAAAGCCACAATGTTGCGGTAGCGGGACCAGTGCGGCCACGAATCGTAATTGAATATGCCCCTAAGTATTCAATGTAAGTTAAATGTATATATCAATAAAGTACTCAATACCCTGTTTTAATTATTTCAATAGCATCTATTTTAGCATAACGATTTTCCCAAAAGGCATATCTATATCTTCAATACTGCCCATACTGACTTCTAATGATTAGCGAATAGAACATATTTGCTTATTGCTTCATGTCAAGATTTGAACATAGAACAATAAAAATAAATGTTAATAATTCCCAGATAGTATTGTTCCCCTCTTCTATCCTACTTCCATGGTTTAAATTGCTTTGTTTTTTTTCTTTGCTCATTTACATGGTTATATTGAGTATATTTGTATTTGAGTGAATTTTTGGCAATTTAAAATTTTCAATAAAAAGATTACATTAAACAAAAGTCAATTTACATTTAATATAAGGGTACTTATTAATTATACAGGCAACACATGACTTTGGTCACCTGTTGGTCCAGAGAGGGGTTTGGTCATTTTGATGAACCAACCCCCCCAATGGGCTCCACCATTGCCACCACTTTGAAAGTGTGCAGAGACCCACAAAGGGTGTATTATAAACAGATATACAAGAGTGACTCTATGGATGATGCTAATACAACTTTACTTGCCAAATCAAATAACAAAGGGACACTGTAATGTGAAAGTTTATAACTTTAGATGGGTAAAAAGACTGAGTATATAGGTCTGACAATTTTTACAAACTACACAACTAATGACACTTTAACCAGACCTGTATGCAGAAATCCTTTTTTAACACAAACTGTTAAGAACTAATGTCTGTTGAAAACAAAGACAGAACTTTATAGTCGCTTCTAACACGACATTAAAAAAGTGTTGTCTGTGCTTCCATGCAGTATAATGTATTATTTACTTAATGAGTAGAACTCAATTATATTGGACTGAGCAGTAACACTCCTGAACGCTACATGCAACATTGAAATGAACGTAATCTGAAGCAAATGGTTGTTGGAAAGTGTGAAAAGGTCCATTTGCTTATATTGTTTTCTAGACTATTAGAGCTAAGTCGAGTTTAATAGGCTTTAAGAACATGCGTCAAATGCTGATAAAGTCCAATGCTTATGAGGCCTAAGCCTGTATTATCTGTAAAGGAAGATTCTTAAAAAACAGCTGCTGAGTCCCCCCAAATGAATATTTAAATATTAGCGGTGTAAAATGCTGTTTTACCACCAGAAAAAACTCTGTTCACTAAAAGAAAATCATTCAGAAGCTGCTATAATAATATTTCACACTTTGCTAAAAAAAACAAACCAAAAAACTTTATTTCTATCTGAATGTTTCCTTTGCTCTCATTAACACAGAATAGTATAGACAACTTGGAGATACCACGCTCATATTATCACTTCATTGTGCATTACCTGCAGTGTAAGACTTTGCAAGACAAACACGCACGAATTAGGGGCCAACATGAAGAATCAAAACAATAATTATTATACGCAATATTAGATGGGCCCACATCCCATATACCCGTTATCCATGCTACTACCTGTTTACAAAACAATCTTCCTACTTGTGTCAGTGTGGAAAACATCACTTGACAGCACAGTTGAACAGATGATGGGGATACTGTTTTCACAAACATATATAGATGTTATTTTTAATCATCGCCACATAGGTCAGAGCATGAGAACATTATGGATCAAAGTTTATAAACTGAAAACTATACAGAGCATTGAAACAGAGTGGAGAAAAGAGAATGAATGCTTCTGAACAGCAGTGAAGGCTGACGTGACACGGGTTTCCCTCTGATGCACCTTTCCAACAAGGATGCATCAGTCTGTGGTCTGTGACCTGACCTCACATCACTATGCAGCCAATGTCACCGAGCAGCCGGCAATCTGCACCAGGAAGTGACAGTTACCGCTGCAGATGTCTACACTACAAGATGAACATTCAAATGATGCAAACACAGGTTCCCCATACCTGGGATAAAGATGATGCTTACATGAGAGGCCTAACTGTTCCTCTATAACCACCTGTGTGGGCTGAAGCTGGGAGATCAGCTTATCCTGCAGTGACCTGTCTGACAGACATGTACTGTGATTTCAGGTGTCCCCCCTCACTCTCTAATGGTCTATGTTATAGAGGCCTGGACTCAGCCTGCGGTCTCTGCTGCTGCTCTCCCCGCTACCGTCCCCTCACTCCCGGCCAGCTTATCGCCATCTCTCCTCAGACCCTACAACCTCTTCCGTCTCCCTCATTCCCCGGATCGTTCCCGTTGCCTCCCGGCTCTTTACAACTGTCTCCTCCTCCAGCCCCTGTCTCTCTCTCCGGCCGGATCCAGACAAAAGCTGCCGCGGCCGTCAGGGCCTCTCTCCCTCGGGTCCCTCTCTCCCCGCCCGCCAAACTCCTGCTCTTCTCCTCAGCTTTCCCCGACAGAGCAACGGTACAACACGGGCTGGGAGGGGGGACCCGGAGTGACGGGGCAGACAAATAAAAACACTTACCGCATGAATTTTCTTGTCTCGCAGAACCAAGATGGCTGTGTTTCCAACCCGGAGGATGCTGGGTGGGTGACCTTTCCCCTTTGACCCTCCGCCGTGACCCTTCTCTCCTTCTCCTCCCTCCCTGACAACGGCAGCTGGTAACCAGGAAGCGGCCCGGGCCTAGTTGGGGGAACGGCCTGCTCGTCCGGGTACAGCGGCTTCCTCTCCGGTGCTCAGGAATCCCCCTCCCTCCTGTATGTGCGGGGGGAGGAGGCCTCACTCACATCCCAGGCCGGAGGGGAGGAAGCCGAGCCAGCGCTATATGTGTTATTAGGTGGAACGTACACAGATCAGGCTGATACACAGGGCAACCCCCTGTACTAGTTCTTTTCCTTATTTATATCGGTATTGTAGGAGAGCATCACTACAGTGGTCACTTATTACACATTTATAATCACAATGCTACTTTTTTCTTTAAATATAATTTGTTATACGATTGTCACCAAAAATATTGAAATCCTATTGCATGCGTATATTAATGTAAGTTGGAGTTGTTCTATAAATTGCTACAACGCGTATTTTTAAAATAACATATTTCCATACCTTGCCAGAATTAAAGTTATGACATTCCTTGTGTTTTCTTCTCTGCAGACTTCATTATCATTTGCATTTCCCACTTCCTGAATAAAAAGTATGCCCAGGAAGCAGTGAATACAAGGGAAAAAAAAATCTCCCCCCCAATAACCAAGAGAACATGCACCAGGTATTTTAAGATAAAATAGGTCCATATAAGCACTTGTTTAAATGTGCAATATGCAAGTCTCTAATTCAAATCAAGAAACAACATAATCTAGTAAAAGTTGTTTGCACTGGTAATTTATATAGTACCTAGGTGTTGGCACTTCTGCTTCACAGTACTGGGGTCATGAGTTCAATTCCCGACCATGGCCTTATCTGTGTGGAGTTTGTATGCTCTACCTGTGTTAGCGTGGGTTTCCTCCAGGTGCTCTGGTTTCCTCCCACACTCCAAAAGCATACTAGTAGGTTAATTGGCTGCTATCAAAATAGACCTTAGTGTCTCTCTTTCTGTCCGTCTGTGTGTGTGTTAGGGAATTTAGACTGTAAGCTCCAATGGGGCAGGGACTGATGTGAGTGAGTTCTCTGTACAGCGTAATCAGTGGCGCTATATAAATAAATGGTGATGATGATGTGATGATAGTACCTGCATATTCAGAAATTTATATAGCTCCTACATATCCCACAGCACTTTAGAGAGAAATTAATTTTTTGTTTTAAAAACAATCTAAAAATATATGATTTGTAGATCCTACAGAGGAAAGCATTAAGTACCTCTTTTTTTCTTTTTCATCTTGCAGCACAAACCAGATACGTGGATGTACTTCCCCTATTAACCATTTTCCCCCCAAAAAAAACACTAACATGCACACATATTTTCAAGCTAAGCTCTGTTAGCCAGCTTGGGCTATTTATGGGTTAACTCACAGAGTGATCTCCTCTTATCACATCATTCAGAAGCTAGACTGGTAAGAGTTGTGCTAGTATAATTTGGGTGCAAACAGGATGGTGCTTTGTAAATCTTACAACCACTGCCACACTGGAAAATACAGGGACTTTCCAGGCTACCCTGGGTTCTCGTTAAGCCCTCACTATAGTAGACTAGAGGTATTTGGGGCATATGTTCATCATGCACAATTTGGTAAAGTGTCATTTAAAAAATGGTTTCTAAGAAAATTCAAGCCATGCCCTCTTTCCTAAATCTTGATTCAATATAGCGATGACCTCAGTCTCCAGATTGAGTATTGAGTGGGCTGTGTGATCAGTCACACGGCAATGTTGGTCAGAGGGTTGTTGTGTTAGCTGTGTAGAGGTTGGTAATAGGGTTACCTAGGGAGTATAAGATGCTGGTTGAGGAATATCATAAGTTTGTCTGAAGAGGTGGGTTTCAGAGAAGGTTTGAAGACTAGAGGAAAGTCTTGCTGTGCGAGGGTGGGAATTCCACAAAATGGGTGCAGCCCAAAAAAAATCCTGTAACCGGAAATTGGAGGATGTGATGAGAGTGGAAGAAAGACGCAGATCTTGTGCACAACGGAGGTGTCGAGGTTTGGAGATATTTTGAGACAAGTGAGGAGATGTATGTCTGTGCAATTTTGTTGACAGCCTTGTAGGTCAGTAGAAGAATTTTATATTGGATTCGTTGAAATATAGGCGACCAATGCAGAGATTGACAAAGTGGCTCAACAGTGGAAGAACGGCTTGCAAGGACAATCTAGCTGCTGCGTGCAAAATAGATTGTAGGGGTTCAAGTCTGATTTTGGAAACCAGTAAGGAGGGAATTGCAATAGTCGATGCGGGAGATGAAGAGTGCTTGAATTAAGGTTTTTGCAGTGTCTTGTGTGAGATGTGCGTATTCTGGAAATGTTCTTTAGATGTATATAACATGAATTAGATATAGAGTTGATGTGGGGAATAAATCATCATCACCATTTATTTATATAGCGCCACTTATTCCGCAGCGCTGTACAGAGAACTCATTCACATCAGTCCCTGCCCCATTGGAGCTTACAGTCTAAATTCCCTAACATACACACACACAGACAGACATAGAGAGACTAGGGTCAATTTTGATAGCAGCCAATTAACCTACTAGTATGTTTTTGGCGTGTGGGAGGAAACCGGAGCACCCGGAGGAAACCCACGCAAACATGGGGAGAACATACAAACTCCACACAGATAAGGTCATGGTCGGGAATTGAACTCATGACCCCAGCGCTGTAAAGCAGAAGTGCCAACAGCTAGGCTACCGTGCTGCCCCAATAAATGATAGTTGAGTCAAGGAACCACAACGAACATTTGCCACTGCAGCATCACATCTTCTGTGTGGCACATTCACCAGAAATCTCTGTGATCACCTCAGGGATTCCGAACGTGGTTTGTAGGTTGCCCAAAATCACATTAATGAGCGCAGACTGGCTAGTGCATGGATTGATTATAAGAAAAGCATTTATGTGTGTAGCGTTAAGATAAATTTCCCTCATATTTCCTGTAACACCAGTGAAAACTCTTATTTATTTATTCTTTTCATAGCAAGAGTGTTTTTACAATTCACTGACTAATCAGCTGACTTTGTCTTATATTTACAGGTTGGCAGTATAATATTAGTGTCATGCTATTTCCTTAATAATTTGAATGAGATCACACTGGGGAATCATTCAAAAAAGAGCAAGACTTACGTGGCACAGCGTATGTCATGGGAAATGTTTTGCAAAAGTTAAATGACATCACAAAGCACAGCCTAATATCACATTAGAGCTCCTCTCATTAATTTGCAATTTTATAATTTTCTCCTAGTATATTGGTCATATGACACTTATGAATATTTCAAAGAATTAATAAAATTAAATGGGCATAGTATCACTTGACATCTGCCATTATGTCAAGAGATATTTTCTGGTTTTGGATGCACATATGTATAGACGTTAAGGGGTATATTTACTAAACTGTGGGGTTTGATAAAGTGAAGATGTTGCCTATAGCAAGCAGTCGGATGCTAGCTTTCATTTATTTAGTTTTTACAAAATGACAGCTAGAATCTGTTTGGTTGCTATAGGCAACATCTCCACTTTTTGAAACCCACAGTTTAGTAAATCTAGCCCTAAGTATTATTTGTTTGTACATGGAGTTAAGAGGCTTTGTTGAAATTGACTGTGTTCAGCCTAATCTAATGTGGTGTAAATTTTAAATCCCTCCATTGGCAGGGCTGAAAATCATGCAGCAGCCCCCCACAAAAACACTTTAAAATATGCATAACCTCTATCCTACGATGGTGAGGCACACTCTCCATACGACTCAATTGTACTTTTGCATTCAATGCAAGAGTTTCTCACACTGCAGGGAATGCAATTTTGCCACTTTAATCAATGCAATATATCTTAAAATTCTACAGGCATACAGTCTGCAAGTACAGTTTTTGTGACATTACTGGTTTCTTGCAGTGTGACACCAGTTCATGACAAAAATTCACTAGTCATTTAGAATCTGTGGATAATATTGAATTCTACCAGGAAAGTAAAGCAAAGAGACAGCTGTCATTTCTGTTAGTAAGTACATATTCAGAAAAGTAAGTTTCTCTAAGTAAATAGGATGTGTAGCCCAAAGTTTTATGGAATGCGCAGAGATATAAACTGAAAATAAACCCTGCTTATGTTTAACACCTTTACATCCAGCTGGGGTTTGTACCTTAATAACCTTGCTAATTTTTATTAATTTGCAATGTATCCGTTTAACCCAAATACATTTGTAAGCAGAATTGTAATGTGATGTTTCTAAATTACATTAATGGTTAGTGGAAAAAAGTGACATGGTTTAAAAAAGTACTGCACCCAAATCTAGTGTTTTAAAAATTTACACCCCTCCCCCAATTTGCATAATCATCATACTCCCATGTTATGGATTTCCTCATAGAGTCAGATCTCCAGGGTTCGACGCACTCGAAAACTTTAAATGTATCCATCACTCAATGAAAATGTATTGATAATGCTGGATGGACGCCATTACTCATGGAACCAGTGGTGAGTAAGGGATTTCTTAATTCCTGGATGTGGGAACCTCATGGTTCTATCTATTGTGGAAGGGTTCGATCTCACACCTGGGGGTAAATGTATCATACCCCGGTTTTGTCAACTCCCGCGAGTTCTCGCGGGAGTTGACAAAACCGGGGTATGATACATTTACCCCCTAGATAGAGTAGTTTTTTAAATAATCAGTGGAAACATG
Source organism: Mixophyes fleayi (assembly GCF_038048845.1). Classification (NCBI taxonomy): domain Eukaryota; kingdom Metazoa; phylum Chordata; class Amphibia; order Anura; family Limnodynastidae; genus Mixophyes; species Mixophyes fleayi. The sequence goes on along the minus strand of NC_134405.1, from coordinate 235,660,676 downwards.
ACTTTCAGTGTTTCTTTTTAGATAAGAAAATTAGTAAATATAATTACACACAATAAAGATGGTGGCAGAAGAAATGGCACATTATTTAAAGCTGAACTGAAATCAAGTGTTTACAAAAATTTTAAAGGCTACAATTTAGTAAGTATATATTATATTTATAACAACAAAGTTATTGTCATTAAAACACACAATTAAAATGGTGTTTTTTTAAGTAAAGGTATACAGAAATAACTTTTTCACTTTGATTAGAGCATGTAAAACTTTAATATTTACTATTACACCTTTACACTGAATTGTGCGTCTTATGATATAGACTGTGTAGTAGAGCACTTTTACACGGGGATGAATTCTGTTTTGGTCATCCTTGACCAACCATCCAGGGCTCTTCGACACTATGTGAGTGTTGAATACATTGCCCAATGCTCACTCATTTAGATTTGGACATATGTCAATTTTCTTTTGTGTAAGATCCGAATTTCACATATTGCAATATATGTTTAAGCTGACCAACTCACGCCAAAGTCTTCCCATTCTGGTCAGTCCTAACATGATCAAATGCTATGCTATTTTATCTGGGCTTATGGCTCACCTGCACACAGCTTTTTGTTTATACAATGTAAGTCCCATGACTCTTGCACCCCATTCTTTACATTAATTAATTCCAACTTGTGTCAGATGAGTCCCAGGTCTCCCATGGCTGCTAGTGCTAGGGAAAGACTTGCCTTTAAAAGCTGTGTGCAGGTGAGCCTTAAGCCCAGATAAAATAGCATAGCATTTGATCATGTTAGGACTGACCAGAATGGGAAGACTTTGGCGTGAGTTGGTCAGCTTAAACATATATTGCAATATGTGGAACTAACATTCCCTGTTTTTAATATAGAACAGTACTTGATATAGCATTAATTATGTGTTTGGAGAGTGCAGAGTATCCCTCCTTTCTTGTCTATACAATGTGGGCAACCCCCTCTTGCACCCCAGTCTGTACATGGTGAGTGCAGAGGACCTATGTCTGTTTTTGTTTAAGATCCGAATTTGCATACTTGCGCACCAAAAATGGTTGCACATACGTCCATATTTAGACATTTGTTCCCTTACAACTGAAGAGACAGCCAACCATAAGCGGAGTAAGGACATATTTACGCAATTGCGACATCATTAGATGTGGACGCATCCGCCGATACATCTGTTAGGAGGCGTACCTCTTGCAGGCACTGGAGGTGGTGCAAGGATGACTCAGCAGCTCTTTTTAGCCCTATCTGATTGCTTTTTGACCCATCCAGTTAATCAGACATAAAAGATTAGTGTTGCAACTATATTATATCATGGCGCAAACGTCTATTCACATAACTGCCATTTTCGTTTCTGCAACTCCAGGAAAGAAGATAACCATTTGATTTTTAAAGGAGTAAACAATAGAGGCAGTTGGGTTTGTATTTAATTTCGTTCTTATGTCATTATCGGGTAAGATAATAAAACCCCTATATTCACATCACAAGGTATTTACTTATAGCAGCCCCCTTTCCAAGAAACTTGAAATGTTCCAGAGTACTTGGTTGCCCCAAGGTCTTAACTCATGGTAGTAGTGGATTATTAAATTGCGATATTGCTGAGTGGAGTTGACAGGACACGGAAAGAGGCAGTTGGTGACAAACATAAACAGGGTGAAGTCAAAAGGGCAGAGGAATAGCAAGGGAAAGTCCAATACAAAGGCCAAAGCTGGTGTGGGCATAGATCAATAGTGGTATCTGTAAACAGGCTGAGGTCAGGGCTGGCATAGAGCAGTAGCCATGCCGGTAATCGAGCTGTAGTCAGGGCTGGCAGAGTTCAATTGTAAATCCGATAATGAGGGCACGCAAATATTAATAGCAAATCTAGAAAATATCCAGTGGCCAAGAGCAGGAGAAAGCAGCAAAGTCCAATACACACTCTGGGTCACAATAGTAGATCTTTTCATGATAAGTATACACAGCACACTAAACTATCACCAGCACTTCTTTTAGATGGCACAGGTTTTATAACGGCTGGGGAACCAATGAAAGGTGAAAGCACTAAGGAGGCATAATGGGATGCACATAAACAGAATGAGCAGACATTGCTAGGCAGCCGACTACCTGGCAGCCAGCTGAGAGTGAGGCAGCAACTGCTGTCTCCTATTGACTGTGGGACGCCGGTTGCCGTTACCAACTTCCAACATGCAATGTATGTATGTTAGTATACTTTTTCTTGTGTGCATAATTTTCTATGTAGTTCACTGCGCAAATGCCAGCAGCTCTAATTTAGCGACTATCTATAGATTTTTAGAGGATCAATAATATTGCTGATGGTAAATTTATGGTCACGTGTTGTATCACACAATTCTTTTGGTTTATGTTTTTCCTAGCCACATGAGAGCAGCACTGCAAACAGTCAACTTGCTTGAGTTATCTAAAAATGTGTTCAAAATAGTCAATACTTCCGATCCTTGCCTATCCTTGAGAGAGGAGTTTAAAATTGTTATATATCTCAATGTCTTATTAATAAAATGTAATTTATATTAAAAAGTTTATAACAATAATATGTTTTGGGGTGGGTAAAGCAAACAAGCGGGGAGTTAGAATGTTGTCCCCTTTATCAAACATTTCTTCATAATGTAGTTTTTGCAATAATAGCCATAAGGCTCCCTGAGATCAGGGGCCCCACCGACATTGTAAGAATGGGATAATATCACTATTAAAATATAAAGTCTGTGTGAAGTAGCGACCCACTCTTACGACAAGGTCCGCAGTGATGATGTCGAGAGGGACACAGTTAGCCACAGGGGAATCTCTGTTGAGGCAGCTACACTATCAGCAAGTGAAATAGCGCAATGCAGGCTGGTCAGGTGTGATGATGTCATTATACCTGGCTGTCACACAGTGTCTCCACCTACACACGTGGTCGCTAAGTATGCTGGGCGGGTAGATGGGTTTTATAAGCACACAGCGGAATGAGACATAGTTTTGTGTTATCCCTCTGTGCAAGTTATGAGTAACCTCAAGGGGCTGTGTTTGCTACCTCTTTGTCTAATCTTCCTTCATTAAGGTTAACGAGAGAGATTTGGGAGGAGATAAAGAACTTAAAAGAACAAGAACAGAAATATGGCACTCTACTGAATGCTGTATCATTAAATAAACTAGGTCTTATATACTCTTATACATTCAGCCCAACTACTTTCCACAATAATGAAGATTGATATATTCGCTGAATTCTACAAGCTGCACTTGTTAACATCCTGCACAGCTGAATACAGGTAGATAATATAGGCATTTTCTTTTTTAAAAATGTATGGGAACTTCAAGGCAAAGAGGCCAACTTAGCAAGCCATGTGGTAAGAGAGGAGAGTGGCATCTTACTATTACAGTCAGTGGGAACCCCAGCAGATGCAGTGAACTGTGCATCTAAGATAAGTATGCATTCGTTTTTTATATCAAGTAAAGTTAAAATTAGGTTTGTTGTCACTGATGGTTTTTTGTAGCAGGGCAATTTGTAAATAATGGGATCATTTTCTCTTGATATCCAATATACTTCCCTAATTGCATTACATCTTTGGGATGTGTTATTATTTATTTATGCGTATTGAAAGTCTGAGACAGTTGTTTCCTCTTCCATCCTTCATGGCAGCCATAACAATGGGTTGGTCCCCTTCTAGCCTTAGGTAGCCAGGAAAATAGAAATACCCCTGGTAATATATAGTGCAGCTTCTCCACTTCCCCTGTGTCTTTTCCTGTGTCTTGCTCATGAATAAAAGTTTTTTTCTGTGTGTAGGGGTTTACCTGCTTTAATGGTCCCATTGAAGTATTGCTCATGGTGCAAGCCAAGGATGAGAGCTGGCTACCCAGGAACTGCAAGTTTCTACCTTTGGTAATGAAAGCAGTGCAATGGAAAAGGATTAGGATTTTGGATTCAAACTTGGAAATTTGCTAGGTTAAGCATTCCCTCTTCCATAGAAAGCACTGCTGGCCACCACAAACGAAGCACAGGAGCAACAGGACATTGCCAGCGAGATGTAGCCCAAGTCCAAACCAAAACAGCCGAAGAGCATCCATTCTAGGTAAACCCAAGGTAAGTTAAGGGTGCACACCCCTCCCCACACCACCCAATCACTTCCAATTTCTGACCCATCAATCCAATTTTCTGTTGAAGTCTCAACCACTAACCCTAAATTCTGACCCCTTTCAAGGTTCGTGTCACGGGCACTAGGAGTCTTTACCCAGGGATCACCAGGTGGTAGGCTTACCAGAGCAATATAGATGGTAATAGGGTACTCTGGTAGCTGGGTGATCACGGAACAGGAAACAGCAGATGATGAGATGCTCAGGAAAGTCTATGACTAGCAGCACTGGTAATATGGAGGTAATAGTACACGAGGAACTGTAGGACAAGAACACGTGAAGGTAGTCAGTGGTCTGCGATAGCAAGTTGTACCACTGCTATAGTGAGGAGGAATGTCCAACAGAAACGAGGAGGTGATGAGAGTCAGCGGTCTGCGGATAGCAAGTTGTACCGCTGTCTGAGTGAAGGAATGGAATCCAAGTGGAGGTATCCGGGGAGTCAGTGGTCTGCGATAGCAAGTTGTACCACTGCTATGTGAGAGGATACTGGAACAGGTGATACTGGAAACAGGGATCAGTGGTCTGCTACTAGCAAGTTGTACCACTGAATATATATGTGAGGAGGTGCACGGGAAGAGACTGCAACACAGGATATACACAGGCACCTTATATACGATCCACAGTAACATGCACAATATATATATATAAATGACTGAACAGGTCTGCAAATATAGGAAGTCTCTTGAAGTAGTCCAGCACAAGTTAACACAGTCAATGATGGCAATAAACTCAGTGGATAGCAGACTCCAGAGGAGAACCAACACAGTCCAGCAAGATATGCAATACACCAGCACAGTCAATGAGAAGTATGCATACCGTGGTTCAGAAGCAGGTAGTCAGATAGGAGTGCAGGGATACCTGAGCGGCCGGAGGCCGGCTGGATGAGAAGACCCAGGATACCTGAGGCAGCGGTCAGTAGGTGCAGCGCACAGATAAGTAGACCAACAGGGACACGAATCCACAGGAACCAATAACACGTGGAACTGGACTCACGCAGGACCCAGGAGAGTGGAGATGATCCAGCAGAGGAGTAGTAGATGAAATATAAATCCAATGCAGACAGGAGGGTAGACCTGCGGGACACGTGAAGGCGTGGAGAGCGGATCAGCAGTAGATGGATGATAGCGCGGTCAGCAGCAGCAGGGCTCTGCGGTACCCAGGTAACCAGTAGCAACCAATAGTTGTCAGTAGCGATGGAACACGGGATAGCAGAGTAGACCAGGAGCTGTTGATCACGGAGAGTAGCAAATGGCAATGAGAGCAGCAGTCTCGAGGAAACACAGAAGAGCTGAGAAGAGACTGCAGTGCACAGGAGCAGCGGATAGGAATCAGCTAACTTGTCACGATGATGAACACAGGCGAGTTGTAGGCTGGAGGCTGTAGTGCACGGAAGCAGCGGGTAGACATCAGCTAACAATCCCGATGATGAACACAGGCGAGTTGTAGGCTGGAGGCTGTAGTGCACGGAAGCAGCGGATAGACAACAGCTAACAGTCACGATAATGTACACAGGCGAGTTGCAGGCTGAAGGCTTGTAGTGCACGGAGGCAGTGGATAGGAATCAGCTCACTGACTTGATGAGGAACAGGTGAGTGGATGTAAAGTAACGGTTGGAGTGCACAGAGGCAGCGGGTAGGAACCAGCAAACAGTCACAGTGAAATATAATAGCGATGATGTGGATTAGAGGACTGAAGTGCACGGAGGCAGCGGATAGGAGTCAGCTAACAGTCACGATGATATAGTTGATGGTAGAAGTGGTATGGGAACCACAGTAGTAGAAGTGGTTTGGAAACCACAGAGGTAGAAGTGGTTTGGAAACCACAGGAATCAGCAGCGCTGAAAACACGAGGAATACAGGAACACCTTCAGAGACTCATAGGGAATGAGACTCCAAGATCAGGCAACGTGGTGTTGACCACAGGTGCTTAATATAGGGAGGTTGCCTGATCTGCCAATTAAGTTAAAGGGACATACACTGAAGTATGGGAAAGGGCTGCGCATGCGCAGACCCTCAGGATAGAGGACGGCCACGGTTCCTAAATGTCCAGGAAAAGGCACTCACGGTCCGGTGAGTGACAGTACCCCCCCTTTTAAAGGTGGGCACAGAACGCCTGGAACCGGGCTTGTCCGGATTTTTGGAGTAGAACTTCTTCAAAAGGGCAGGAGCATTAAGATCTTCAGCTTTGATCCAAGAGCGCTCCTCAGGACCAAAGCCCTTCCAATGAACGAGGAAACGGAGGACTCCTCGCGAAATTTTTGCGTCTAGTACCTCAGTAATCTCAAAATCCTCCTCCTGATGAACTTGAACTGGCTGCGGAGCTGAGGGAGGATTAGAGAAACGGTTGATAATAAGAGGTTTGAGTAAAGACACATGGAAGGCATTAGAAATCCGAAGATTCTTAGGAAGAAGAAGTTTCACACATACTGGATTGATTACTTGAATGATCCTATATGGACCAATAAAACGAGGGGCGAATTTCATAGATGGGACCTTCAAACGAATATTTTTGGTGGATAACCAGACACGATCTCCAATTTTTAGTGGTGGAATAGCCCGCCTCTTCTTGTCTGCGAAAGATTTATATTTGATAGATGTCTTCTTTAAACAGGTTTTAACCTGAGACCAGATATTTTTAAAGGTCTGACAAACAGTTTCCACCGCAGGAACTTGGGTGGGCGGGAGGGCAGGAAATTCCGGAAAAGACGGATGGTGACCGTAGACCACAAAAAATGGAGTTTTGGATGATGACTCATGGTACATGTTGTTATGGGCGAATTCAGCCCAAGGGAGCAACTCTACCCAGTTGTCTTGATTGGCTGAAGAGAACATCCTTATAAAAGTCTCAAGATCTTGATTGACACGTTCAGTTTGTCCGTTAGATTGCGGATGGTAAGAAGATGAGAGTGCTAATCGTATGCCCAAGGTTTTACAAAGGGCTCGCCAGAATCTGGAAACGAATTGTACTCCTCTATCCGACACAATCTCAGACGGACATCCATGGATACGGAAGATCTCTTTAATGAAATGTTCAGCCAGAATAGACGAGGAAGGCAAACCAGTCAGAGGAATGAAATGAGCCATCTTCGAAAATCTGTCCACCACCACCCAAATAGTGTTATGATTCTTACTAGGTGGTAAGTCAGTAACGAAATCCATACTAATATGGGTCCACGGTTTGGACGGAATGGGTAGTGGTCGCAGCAACCCTGCTGGAGTTCTGCGGGAGGATTTAAACTGGGAACATAGCTCACAGGAAACAATGAACTCTTTGACGTCTCTCCTCATTGAAGGCCACCAGTAACTTCGAGAGAGAATCTCAAAGGTCTTGTGTTCACCGGCGTGTCCAGAAAAACGAGAGGCATGGAACCACGAAAGGATTTTCCTCCTTAGAGTAGGAGGCACGAGGGTCTTCCCAAATGGTAGCGTTTTGGTGGATGAAGCAGCCAGTGAGATACATTTGGGGTCTAGAATGGTATGGTTGGAAACCTCTTCTATATCAGAGGACGTCATAAAAGCTCTAGATAAAGCGTCAGCTTTTTTGTTCTTGGCAGCTGGTTTGAAGGTTATTATTAATTCAAAACGGGAAAAGAAAAGAGACCATCTTGCTTGACGAGGGTTCAAGCATTGGGCAGACTGGAGATATGACAAGTTCTTATGATCTGTGAAGATCGTCACCGGATGGCGAGCTCCCTCCAATAAGTATCTCCATTCCTCTAATGCAGCTTTGATAGCCAGTAACTCCTTGTCCCCGATAGTATAATTCTTCTCTGCGGGCAGGAGACCCCGAGAATAGAAGGCACAAGGATGAAATTTTTGCTGTTCCGAGCGTTGGGAAAGAATAGCTCCTAAGCCCACATTAGAGGCATCTACTTCCAGGAAGAAGGGGAGTGTCACATCAGGCTGTCGAAGGATTGGAGCCGAAGAGAAGGACTCTTTTAGTGTTTGAAAGGCTTGAAGAGCCTCAGGTGACCATTGCTTAGGATTAGCCCCCTTCCTAGTCAGGGCCACAATAGGAGATGCAATGGAAGAAAAGTCTTGAATGAAGCGTCTATAGTAATTGGCAAAACCTAAAAAACGCTGGATAGCACGAAGAGTAGTTGGCTGGGGCCAATGTAGTACAGCATTCACCTTGTCGGGATCCATCTTCAGGCCAACTCCGGAAACTATATACCCCAAGAATGGAATCTGGGGTAATTCGAATGAACATTTTTCTAATTTACAGAACAATGAATTTTTCCGTAGCCTGGAAAGGACTTCTGCCACATGTTGGTGGTGAGAAGGCAGGTCCTGTGAAAAGATCAATATGTCGTCCAGGTAGACGACGACACATACATATAATAAGTCCCGGAAGATCTCATTAATGAAACCTTGAAAAACAGCGGGGGCATTACACAGCCCGAAAGGCATTACCAGATATTCGTAATGCCCGTCTCTGGTGTTAAACGCTGTCTTCCATTCGTCACCGGAACGGATTCTGATTAAATTGTAGGCACCCCGAAGATCCAACTTAGTAAAGATACGGGCTCCCTTGATGCGATCGAATAGCTCAGTGATCAGCGGAATGGGGTACCGATTCTTGATAGTAATGGCATTGAGTCCACGAAAATCTATGCAAGGGCGTAAAGATCCATCCTTCTTTTTAACGAAGAAGAACCCAGCTCCAGCGGGAGAGGTGGAAGGTCGAATAAACCCACGCTGGAGGTTCTCCTGTATATACTCAGATGTAGCTTGAGTTTCAGGTAACGAGAGTGGATAGACCCGGCCCCTGGGGGGAGTCTTGCCAGGTAGAAGGTCGATCGGACAATCCCAAGAACGATGAGGAGGAAGACGTTCAGACTGAGCCTTATCAAAAACATCAGTAAATGAAGCATATTGAGGAGGGAGTCCCGGTGAGGTAGATGAGATGGAAGATTGCTGTACTTTGAGAGGAATGACTTGGGAAAGGCAACGATGGTGACATTCAGACCCCCAAGACGTGACTTGAGGGGTGCGCCAGTCAATCTGGGGAGAGTGACACTGAAGCCATGGAAGGCCTAAGACAATTGGACTTGTCGTAACAGAAAGGATTAAAAACGATATTTCTTCATGATGCAGGGCACCAATCTGAAGGGTTACTGGAGACGTACTCTGAGTGATGAGACCGTTGATGAGACGTGATCCATCTATAGCCGTCACAGTAATGGGTGTTTTTAAGGTAATCACTGGTAGGGACCAATGATTTACTAATGATTTGGAAATAAAATTTCCTGCTGCTCCGGAATCAATCAATGCCTGTGACTCAAAGGTTTTGGTAGCACAGGAAATTGTAACATCAAAGGCGCAGACTTTGGATTTCATGGCAGATGGAGAGGACTCCAGGGACCCTAACTTCACCTCTCCAGAACTAGTTAGGGCCTGGCATTTCCCGATCTCTTAGGGCAAGAGCTGAGCATATGAGTGGAATCAGCACAATAGATACAGAGTCTATTCTTTACTCTTCGTTTCCTCTCCTCTGAAGATAATTTGGAACGTCCTATCTCCATGGGAATCGCAGAGGGTGAAACTGGACGAAATTGAGGGTTAGAACGAAGAGGTGCTTTAGCAGAAGTTGTTTTCTCAGCCTCTCTTTCACGAAATCTCATATCAACACGATGGCAAAGAGAGATCAGATCTTCAAGTGACGAAGGAAGCTCCTGGGTAGTCAGTGCATCTTTAATTTTATCGGAGAGCCCCTGCCAGAAGGCGGCAACTAGAGCTTCAGTGTTCCACTGAAGTTCAGAGGCTAAGATCCTAAACTGAATGACGTACTGTCCTACTGTATGAGATCCTTGTCGCAGACGGAGGATGCTGGAAGCAGCGGAGGTCACACGACCTGGTTCATCGAACACACTTCGAAATGTAGCAATGAATTTGGCACTATCTTGCAATATTGGGTCGTTTCTCTCCCACAGAGGGGAGGCCCAAGCCAGGGCTTGTCCAGAAAACAAAGAGATAAGATAGGCCACTCTGGAACGATGGGTAGAAAAATTTTGAGGTTGGAGCTCAAAATGGACTGAACATTGGTTAAGGAAACCCCTACAAGTTTTGGGGTCCCCATCGTACTTTGACGGAGTAGGCAGGTGAAGCGTAGAAGCTGTAGACACCTGGGATGGCACTGGGGAAACGGAGGAGAGCACAGGAGCCTCAGTAGTAGCTGTCACTGTCTGTCCAGATGTTCCTTGGGAGGTTAACGATTGATAACACTGAAGTAACAGCTGTTGGCGGGCATCCTGTTGCTCTACCCGGCTGACCAGATGCTGCAGCATCTCTTTGGCTGTAGGTTCCGTATCTGGGTCTGTCATGGCCTGATCTTACTGTCACGGGCACTAGGAGTCTTTACCCAGGGATCACCAGGTGGTAGGCTTACCAGAGCAATATAGATGGTAATAGGGTACTCTGATAGCTGGGTGATCACGGAACAGGAAACAGCAGATGATGAGATGCTCAGGAAAGTCTATGACTAGCAGCACTGGTAATATGGAGGTAATAGTACACGAGGAACTGTAGGACAAGAACACGTGAAGGTAGTCAGTGGTCTGCGATAGCAAGTTGTACCACTGCTATAGTGAGGAGGAATGTCCAACAGAAACGAGGAGGTGATGAGAGTCAGCGGTCTGCGGATAGCAAGTTGTACCGCTGTCTGAGTGAAGGAATGGAATCCAAGTGGAGGTATCCGGGGAGTCAGTGGTCTGCGATAGCAAGTTGTACCACTGCTATGTGAGAGGATACTGGAACAGGTGATACTGGAAACAGGGATCAGTGGTCTGCTACTAGCAAGTTGTACCACTGAATATATATGTGAGGAGGTGCACGGGAAGAGACTGCAACACAGGATATACACAGGCACCTTATATACGATCCACAGTAACATGCACAATATATATATATAAATGACTGAACAGGTCTGCAAATATAGGAAGTCTCTTGAAGTAGTCCAGCACAAGTTAACACAGTCAATGATGGCAATAAACTCAGTGGATAGCAGACTCCAGAGGAGAACCAACACAGTCCAGCAAGATATGCAATACACCAGCACAGTCAATGAGAAGTATGCATACCGTGGTTCAGAAGCAGGTAGTCAGATAGGAGTGCAGGGATACCTGAGCGGCCGGAGGCCGGCTGGATGAGAAGACCCAGGATACCTGAGGCAGCGGTCAGTAGGTGCAGCGCACAGATAAGTAGACCAACAGGGACACGAATCCACAGGAACCAATAACACGTGGAACTGGACTCACGCAGGACCCAGGAGAGTGGAGATGATCCAGCAGAGGAGTAGTAGATGAAATATAAATCCAATGCAGACAGGAGGGTAGACCTGCGGGACACGTGAAGGCGTGGAGAGCGGATCAGCAGTAGATGGATGATAGCGCGGTCAGCAGCAGCAGGGCTCTGCGGTACCCAGGTAACCAGTAGCAACCAATAGTTGTCAGTAGCGATGGAACACGGGATAGCAGAGTAGACCAGGAGCTGTTGATCACGGAGAGTAGCAAATGGCAATGAGAGCAGCAGTCTCGAGGAAACACAGAAGAGCTGAGAAGAGACTGCAGTGCACAGGAGCAGCGGATAGGAATCAGCTAACTTGTCACGATGATGAACACAGGCGAGTTGTAGGCTGGAGGCTGTAGTGCACGGAAGCAGCGGGTAGACATCAGCTAACAATCCCGATGATGAACACAGGCGAGTTGTAGGCTGGAGGCTGTAGTGCACGGAAGCAGCGGATAGACAACAGCTAACAGTCACGATAATGTACACAGGCGAGTTGCAGGCTGAAGGCTTGTAGTGCACGGAGGCAGTGGATAGGAATCAGCTCACTGACTTGATGAGGAACAGGTGAGTGGATGTAAAGTAACGGTTGGAGTGCACAGAGGCAGCGGGTAGGAACCAGCAAACAGTCACAGTGAAATATAATAGCGATGATGTGGATTAGAGGACTGAAGTGCACGGAGGCAGCGGATAGGAGTCAGCTAACAGTCACGATGATATAGTTGATGGTAGAAGTGGTATGGGAACCACAGTAGTAGAAGTGGTTTGGAAACCACAGAGGTAGAAGTGGTTTGGAAACCACAGGAATCAGCAGCGCTGAAAACACGAGGAATACAGGAACAGCTTCAGAGACTCATAGGGAATGAGACTCCAAGATCAGGCAACGTGGTGTTGACCACAGGTGCTTAATATAGGGAGGTTGCCTGATCTGCCAATTAAGTTAAAGGGACATACACTGAAGTATGGGAAAGGGCTGCGCATGCGCAGACCCTCAGGATAGAGGACGGCCACGGTTCCTAAATGTCCGGGAAGAGGCACTCACGGTCCGGTGAGTGACAGTTCGTGAATTAGGTCTGTCCTGCCTAAATCAGGACAGTTGAGTGGTGTGCAGTAAATAATGATTGAAGTATTCTGTAAATATGTGGACTTTTACTGAAGTTTCTTCTATATTGTAACTTAATGTATAAACTTACCTACACAGTAAGTTTACTGTATAAACTTAAATACACAGTATGTTTACTGTATAAACGTACTGTAGTTTCTTCTATAATAATTTTTTCACCCAAAAATTAGATGGAAATATTCAAGAGTGTTGATGAGCTTGAAAACATCCCTATATTATTGACAAACCATACTTGCCTACAAGTGTGGAGGGAATTTGCATTATCACGTCCCCCTACTGTGCAATGACGCAACTTGTTTCATAGCTCACCAGACAGCAGGGCATCGATGATTTGATTCTATGTGAATCGTGGGATCCGGGAGGGTGGCCTACTCTACTGGGAGTAGGGGAGGATTCCCTGAATTTTGGGATATCCCTGGAGAGTAGTCAAGTATGTATAAAATTGTAATACACATATTCCAACTTTAAGACATGCTCTAGATGATCACATGAGATTAGTGGATCCATTGGATTATAATTCAAGTCAATTTAAATATTGCTGCTTACCAGGAATCACACAGGAACTTTAGGATTCAAACAGACCAATTTGACTCTGAAATGGATGCACGGAGACTAACAAAGGGTAGGTATTCACCAGGGATCCCTGCAAGGTGGTGCAGGCTTAGATCACAAGCCATACATACAGGTATCTGCCATGGCTGACAAGTAGGTGAATCCAGGCATGAGTGTAGAGGTACTCTCAGGATAATAGCCTTCAACACACTGTTGTGGATAGAAGAACCAGAAGCACACTGGCGTGGATAGAAAAACCAGGAACAGAATTGGGACAGATGGAAATAACCAGGAACACACTGGACCAAATGGAAATAACAAGAAACACTGGAGAGTCGGACGGTAAGTATCTAGGAGGGTTTGGTGCATGACAGTAGTCAACCTTGCAGGTTGGACTCAGGACACCCCATAAAAGGTTTCTTGGGAAAGTTCTGATGACATTTTTTCAGTAGACTGGGAGCATGAACATCTGCAGCATCAATCCAAGCACTTTCTTCTTGTCCAAACCCCTTATAATCCACTAGAAACTGAATCTTCCCACTAAAAAATCTGGAATCAAGGATTTGTTGAACATCAAACTCGTCACAACGATGTCACTCACCGGACTGTGAGTGCTACTTCTCGTGTGTTTAGGAACCGTGGCCGTCCACCATCCTGAGGGTCTGCGCATGTGCAGCCCTTTCAACCCTTCAGTACATGTTCCTTTTAGTTAATTGGCTGATCAGGCAACACTCCCTATTTAAAGCACCTGTGGTCTATACCTCGTTGCCTGATCTTGGAGTCTCATTCCCCATGAGCCTCTGAAGGTGTTCCTGTGTTTCCTCGTGTATTCAGCTCCTGCTGATTCCTGTTGTTCGTTTGTGGTTTCCAAACCACTTCAACTCTCCTGTGTTTCATCGTGACTGCACCAGCTGATTCCTATCCGCTGCCTCCGTGCTTCTACAGTTTCCAAACCACTTCAACTCTCCCGTGTTTCATCGTGACTGCACCAGCTGATTCCCATCCGCTGCCTCCGTGCTTCTACAGTTTCCAAACCACTTCAACTCTCCCGTGTTTCATTGTGACTGCACCAGCTGATTCCTATCCGCTGCCTCCGTGCTTCTACAGTATCCTGCTCACCTCAACTCTTCCGTGTTTCATCGTGACTGCACCAGCTGATTCCTATCCGCTGCCTCCGTGTATCTGCAGTGTCCTGCTCATTGCAACCCTCCAGTACTCATCGTGTCTGCAGCCAGCCGATCCGCTGTCTCCGTGCTCTACAGCGTTCCTGCTTGTGTCAACTCGCCTGTCTGCATCGGATCAACGCTCCCCTGCTTTCATCTCAGCTAGACCGCCTCAACTCTCCCGTGTTCTCCAGGTGTCCAGTTCTATATACTACTGCTTCCTGAGTATTGTTTTCATCCTTGCTGGTCTACCTACCGTGCGCTGCACCTACTTGGTTACCGCTTCCACCCTCCTGGGACTTCGCATCCTGCCGGCCTCCAGCCGTTCAGGTATCCCTGCACCTCTCTCTGACAGCCTGCTCTCCTGAACCACGGTATGCATACTTTTCATTGACTGTGCTGTGTATTGCATATCTAGCTGGACTGAGTTGTTCTCCTCCGGAGTTTCCTATCCACTGGGACTATTGCTATCATTTGACTGTGTTACCTTTTAGCCTGGATAGTTCTAGTGACTTTGTATATTTGTGCAGTGCTGCTCAGTTATTATTATTGTGTGCATATCATCGTGGGATCAAGTTCAGTGTGCCCGTGTATACTCTGCATTGCATTTATCTCCCCGTGCTCCTCCTCACTTATATATTTCAGTGGTACAACTTGCTAGAGGCAGACCACTGTTCCCTGTTTTCTGAGTCACCTGTTTCCAGTATCCTTTCACATAGCAGTGGTACAACTTGCTAACGCAGACCACTGACTCCCCGGATACCTTCACCTGGATTCCATTCCTTCCCCCAGACAGCGGTACAACTTGCTATACGCAGACCGCTGACTCTCATCACCTCCTCGCTACTCCTGGACATTCCTCCTCACTATAGCAGTGGTACAACTTGCTATACGCAGACCACTGACTACCCTCACGTTTCCTTGTCCATCCAGTTCCTCGTGTACAGTTATCTACCTATTACCAGTGCTGCTAGTCATAGACTTTCCTCGAGCATTCTCTTATCACCTGCTGTCTCCTGTTCCGTGATCACCCCGCTACCAGAGTACCATATTACCAACTATACTGCTCTGGTAAGTCTATCATCTGGTGATACCTGGGTAAAGACTCCTAGTGCCCGTGACAGTAAGATCAGGCCATGACAGACCCAGATTCGGAACCTACAGCTAAAGAGATGCTGCAGCATCTGGTTACCCGTATGGAGCAACAGGATGCTCGCCAACAGCTGTTACTACAATGTTACCAGGCGTTAGCCTCCCAAGGAACATCTGGGCCAAATATCACAGCTAATGTTGATGCTTCTGTGCTTTCCTCCGTTTCCCCAGTGCCATCCTAGGTCTCTACGGCTTCTACGCTTCACCTGCCTACTCCGTCAAAGTATGATGGAGACCCCAAAACATGTAGGGGTTTTCTCAATCAATGCTCAGTTCATTTTGAGCTCCAACCTCAAAATTTCTCTACTCATCGTTCCAGAGTGGCCTATCTTATTTTATTGTTTTCTGGACAAGCTCTCGCATGGGCTTCCCCTCTGTGGGAAAGAAACGATCCATTATTACAGGATAGTGCCAAATTTATTTCCACGTTCCGAAGTGTATTCGATGAACCAGGTCGTGTCATCTCCGCTGCATCCAGCATCCTCCGTCTTTGTCAGGGTTCTCGTACAGTAGGCCAGTACGTCATTCAATTTAGGATTCTAGCCTCTGAACTTCAGTGGAACACTGAAGCGTTAATTGCCGCCTTCTGGCAGGGGCTCTCCGATAAAATGAAAGATGCACTGACTACTCAAGAACTACCTACTTCTTTAGAAGATTTGATTTCTCTTTGCCATCGTGTAGACATGAGATTTCGTGAAAGGGATTCTGAAAAAACAACTTCAGTTAAAGCACCTCTTCGCTCAACTTCTCAATTTCGTCCAGCTTCATCTCCTGTGATACCCATGGAGATAGGACGCTCCAAATTAACCACTGAGGAGAGGAACCGAAGAGTAAAAAATAGACTTTGTATCTATTGTGCTGATTCCACACATATGCTCAATTCATGCCCTAAAAAATCGGGAAATGCCAGGCCCTAACTAGTTCTGGAGAGGTGAAGTTAGGGTCCCTGGAGTCCTCTCCATGTTCTACGAAATTAAAAGTCTGCGCTTTTGATGTTACAATTTCCTTCGCTACCAAATCCTTTGCGTCCCAAGCACTTATTGATTCTGGAGCTGCGGGAAATTTTATTTCTAAATCCCTCGTGAATCAATGGTCCCTACCAGTGATTACCCTGAAGACACCTATTACTGTGACTGCTATTGATGGATCACGTCTTATCAATGGTCTCATCACCCAGAGTACGTCTCCAGTAACTCTTCAGATTGGTGTGCTACACCAAGAAGAAATTTCGTTTTTAATTCTTCCTGTTACTACAAGTCCGATTGTTTTAGGCCTTTCATGGCTTCAATGTCATTCTCCCCAGATTGACTGACGCACTCCTCAAGTTACGTCTTGGGGAGCTGAATGTCATCATCGTTGTCTCTCCCAAGTCGTTCCCCTTAAAATACAGCAATCCTCCATTTCACCTTCCTCACCAGGACTCCCTCCTCAGTATGCTTCATTTGCCGATGTATTTGATAAAACTCAGTCTGAACGTCTTCCTCCTCATCGTTCATGGGATTGTCCGATTGATCTTCTACCTGGCAAGACTCCTCCTAGGGGTCGTGTGTATCCACTTTCGTTACCTGAAACTCAAGCTACATCTGAATACATCCTAGAGAATCTCCAGCGAGGATTTATTTGACCTTCTACTTCTCCCGCTGGAGCCGGGTTCTTCTTTGTAAAAAAGAAGGATGGATCACTACGCCCCTGCATAGACTTTCGTGGTCTTAACGCCATTACTATCAAAAATCGGTATCCCATTCCACTGATTACTGAGCTATTTGATCGGATTAAGGGAGCTCGGATCTTTACCAAGTTGGATCTTCGTGGTGCCTACAATTTAATTAGAATCAAGTCCGGTGACGAATGGAAGACAGCTTTCAACACCAGGGATGGGCATTATGAATACTTAGTTATGCCTTTCGGGTTATGTAATGCCCCCGCTGTTTTCCAGGGCTTCATTTATGAGATCTTCCGGGACTTGTTATATGTATGTGTCGTCGTTTATCTGGACGACATATTGATCTTTTCACAGTACCTGCCTTCTCATCACCAACATGTGGCAGAAGTTCTTTCCAGACTCCGGAGAAATTCATTATTCTGCAAACTAGAAAAATGTTCATTCGAGTTGCCCCAGATTCCATTCTTGGGTTATATTGTCTCCGGAGTTGGTCTGCAAATGGATCCAGAAAAGGTGAATGCTGTGTTACATTGGCCTCAGCCAACTACTCTTCGTGCCATTCAGCGTTTTTTAGGTTTTGCCAATTACTATAGACGCTTCATTCAAGACTTCTCTTCAATTGCATCTCCTATTGTGGCCCTGACTCGTAAAGGGGCCAATACTAAGCAATGGTCATCTGAGGCTCTTCAAGCCTTTCAGTTTCTTAAAGAGTCCTTCTCTTCTGCTCCCATTCTTCGACAGCCTGATGTGACGCTTCCCTTCTTCCTAGAGGTAGATGCCTCTAATGTTGGTTTAGGAGCCATTCTCTCCCAAAGATCGGAGCAACAAAAATTCCATCCTTGTGCCTTTTACTCTTGGGGTCTTCTGCCTGCGGAGAAGAATTACACCATCGGGGCCAAGGAGTTTCTGGCTATTAAAGTAGCATTAGAGGAGTGGAGATACTTGTTGGAGGGAGCTCGTCATCCTGTGACAATTTTCACGGATCATAAGAATTTGTCATATTTACAGTCTGGTCAATGTTTGAATCCTCGTCAAGGAAGATGGTCTCTTTTCTTTTCTCGTTTTGAGTTAATCATAACCTTCAAACCTGCTGCAAAGAATAAAAAGGCAGACGCTCTATCTCGAGCCTTTGTGACGTCCTCAGACGTTGAAGAGGTCCCCAACCACTCTATATTAGATCCCAAATGTGTTTCTCTGGCTGCTTCTTCCACTAAGGTGCTACCATTTGGGAAAACCCTCGCGCCTCCTGCTCTTAGGAAGAAAATCCTTTTGTGGTTTCACTCTTCTCGTTTTTCTGGACACTCTGGTGAACGCAAGACCTTTGAGATCCTCTCTCGAAGTTACTGGTGGCCTTCTATGAGGAGAGATGTCAAAGAGTTTGTAGCCGCATGTGAATTGTGTTCTCAGTTCAAGACTCCCCGCAGAACTCCAGCGGGTTTGCTTCAACCACTACCCATTCCGTCCAAGCCATGGACCCATATTAGTATGGACTTTGTTACTGATCTTCCGCCTAGTAAAAACTGCAATACTATTTGGGTAGTGGTGGACAGATTTTCGAAGATGGCGCATTTTGTTCCCTTGGCTGGTTTGCCTTCTTCTTCTACTCTGGCTGAATATTTCATCAAAGAAATCTTTCGTATTCATGGATGTCCGTCCGAGATTGTGTCAGATAGAGGAGTACAATTCGTTTCCAGATTCTGGCGGGCCCTTTGTAAGATCTTGGGCATACGATTATCACTCTCATCTTCCTACCATCCTCAATCAAACGGACAAACTGAAAGGGTCAATCAAGATCTTGAGACGTTTATAAGGATGTTCTCGTCAGCCAATCAAGGCAACTGGGTAGAATTGCTTCCTTGGACTGAATTCGCTCATAACAACATGTACCATGAGTCATCTTCCAAAACTCCATTCTTTGTGGTTTACGGTCACCATCCGTCTTTTCCGGAATTTCCTGCCCTCCCTCCCACCCAAGTTCCTGCTGTAGAGACTGTTTGTCAAACTTTCAAAAATATTTGGTCTCAGGTCAAAACCTGTTTAAAGAAGACATCTGCCAGATATAAGTCTTTTGCAGATAAAAAGAGACGGGCTATTCCACCACTGAAAATTGGAGATCGTGTCTGGTTATCTACCAAAAATATTCGTTTGAAGGTCCCATCTATGAAATTCGCTCCTCGTTTTATTGGTCCATATAGGATCATTCAAGTGATAAATCCAGTTTGTTTCAAACTTCTACTTCCTAAGAATCTTCGTATTTCCAATGCCTTCCATGTGTCCTTACTCAAACCTCTCATCATCAACCGTTTCTCGGTCCCTCCTTCAGCACCTCGGCCATTTCAAATTCATCAAGAGGAAGACTTTGAGATTATTTATATATTGGACGCAAAAATTTTGCGAGGAGTTCTCCGTTTCCTCGTTCATTGGAAGGGCTTTGGTCCTGAGGAGCGTTCATGGATCAAGGCTGAAGATCTCAATGCTCCAGCTCTTCTTAAGAAGTTTTATTTCAAGTTTCCGGATAAACCCGGTTCCAGGTGTTCTGTGCCCACCTTTAAAAGGGGGGGTACTGTCACTCACCGGACTGTGAGTGCTACTTCTCGTGTGTTTAGGAACCGTGGCCGTCCACCATCCTGAGGGTCTGCGCATGTGCAGCCCTTTCAACCCTTCAGTACATGTTCCTTTTAGTTAATTGGCTGATCAGGCAACACTCCCTATTTAAAGCACCTGTGGTCAATACCCCGTTGCCTGATCTTGGAGTCTCATTCCCCATGAGCCTCTGAAGGTGTTCCTGTGTTTCCTCGTGTATTCAGCTCCTGCTGATTCCTGTTGTTCGTTTGTGGTTTCCAAACCACTTCAACTCTCCTGTGTTTCATCGTGACTGCACCAGCTGATTCCTTTCCGCTGCCTCCGTGCTTCTACAGTTTCCAAACCACTTCAACTCTCCTGTGTTTCATCGTGACTGCACCAGCTGATTCCTATCCGCTGCCTCCGTGCTTCTACAATTTCCAAACCACTTCAACTCTCCTGTGTTTCATCGTGACTGCACCAGCTGATTCCCATCCGCTGCCTCCGTGCTTCTACAGTTTCCAAACCACTTCAACTCTCCCGTGTTTCATTGTGACTGCACCAGCTGATTCCTATCCGCTGCCTCCATGCTTCTACAGTATCCTGCTCACCTCAACTCTTCCGTGTTTCATCGTGACTGCACCAGCTGATTCCTATCCGCTGCCTCCGTGTATCTGCAGTGTCCTGCTCATTGCAACCCTCCAGTACTCATCGTGTCTGCAGCCAGCCGATCCGCTGTCTCCGTGCTTCTACAGCGTTCCTGCTTGTGTCAACTCGCCTGTCTGCATCGGATCAACGCTCCGCTGCTTTCATCTCAGCTAGACCGCCTCAACTCTCCCGTGTTCTCCAGGTGTCCAGTTCTATATACTACTGCTTCCTGAGTATTGTTTTCATCCTTGCTGGTCTACCTACCGTGCGCTGCACCTACTTGGTTACCGCTTCCACCCTCCTGGGACTTCGCATCCTGCCAGCCTCCAGCCGTTCAGGTATCCCTGCACCTCTGCAAAAGAAAATACCACTGTACTAGGTATCGCTATTCCAGTATCATAATATTTATCAGTTTATAAATGGTCAGATAATATGGTTACTGGATGGTGCACTTCTACACGTGTAACTAATATACAGGTAGAGGAAGAAAGGATAGAGAGAAAATGTGTATTCGAAGGCACTCCGCGATATCAATAATATGTTAAAAAATCTATATTTTATTTGGTATACTTAAAAAGAATCCCTCCTAATTGAATAGCGAAATATTAAAACCAAAGTGATTTAAGTGAATTAAAATAGCAAAATAAATTGCTATACCCCGCTACTTGATATAAATGTGTATAGCTGTTCAATGTATAATATAGTAATCACTCCTATTTTAGACCAGTCTAACAGTTGAATATCACTCCAAATCAAAACTGGTTTAAGTATATATAGTGTAAACTGGACTGATTATTATGTAATCTTGTTAGCAGCAGTATGTGGATGAACTTAATTGGGATCTCTGGCAGTTGTTTAATCGATCTGATGTCCCAATAATCCTATGAAATAACTTTATTTGTCAATAAAAGGATATCTTAAGATAATGAGAGCTCCATATAAACCTGAGACACATTCTCAATGTGATTTCACTAATCTGCATAAACACTATTGTATAGAGCTCAGAAAAGGCTTGAGCTTTTGTATATATTTATAATAGGATTATTAGGGTTAGAATAAGGTCTCTGCCTAGCAATTGTTTGGCTTAGTTTTATAATCAGACACCCTGCTGCCCCAGTAGTTCCACTCGTGTATTTGATTGTTCAGTTACTCTGTTATCAGATAGGCATCTGCTATGTTTGTTGAAGCTCCTTCTAAATTGGAAGCCTGCCATTTAGGATTACTAGGATTAGAATAAGGTCTCTGCCTAGCAAATGTTTGGCTTAGTTTTATAATCAGACACCCTGCTGCCCCAGTAGTTCCACTCGTGTATTTGATTGTTCAGTTACTCTGTTATCAGACAGGCATCTGCTGTGTCTGTTGAAGCTCCTTCTAAGTTGCAAGCCTGCCGTTTTTGCAGTCCTACACACACACACACACACACATTCATGCTTTTATCTAACCCATGCAGGGTATAGTTGGTATCAAAGATTACTAAATATAGGTAAAATAACAGGGAGTGATTAAACACAGTAGCAGGGTAAACGCCAATGCGCGTTTCGCTACATGCTTTTTCAAGGCAATCTGAAATGAAGAGGATTGAGAATATTTATGCAGTTCACCACGCCCACTTGAATGACGTGTCATGGTCTGATAGGCAGCAACTCTGTGTCTCATGATTTCATGATTGATGGTTATGTTAACATATCCCTTGTTAGAGTTAGTATTAGCCCGCCCCCGAGAGTTGGTGATTGGTAAATCCGTGTGTCAGGCTGTCAGCATGTAAACAAACAGTATGTAGATACTGAGTTATAACTTCCTATGTCTGTTTCCTCTGAAATTCTACCTTAATCTAAACAAAGATTCATTCCCCGTATAGTACAGTAAGTATGTGGTGACAATCATTTCATGTGATAATTAAAACATAAAAATCCAGTGAAAATGAACCATGTGTCTACACTTGTGATTGAATAACATGGGTTAGATAGAGTACCAATGATACAGGTTACAGATTTAGTTACTCAATTATGCTGTTATAAATTAAGGTCCCTCTTATATTAATTAGATCTCCTCCAAAATTTTATTAAAGCTTATCTTGTCTGTATTGGATCCTCTTAGATCTTACCTAAATCAACATCTGGATTCATTCCCCATGTAATGAGGTGAATATGTTGTAATATACAGTAATGTAGTGAATAAAACATAAAACCCAGTAAGGGCTAAAAAAGAAAACGTGAGAACATGATCAATCTGATATTCTATGATGCCCATATATCAAAAATAAAGAGAGGAGGGCAATATGGTGTAACATTATAACTGCATGTAATATAAAATATTCATGCCTTATTCAGTGAACAATATGCACTGTAAATTATTGTGTAGTGATAATAATTAACATTAAAGGGTGTGACTAAGGATGATGAATCTTAATAAAAAGATTATGGATATAAGAATCAATTGTTTTTGGTTCATAAATAAACCATAAGATTATTGGTATCATTAAGACCATTTGGAATCAGACTATTCATCATGAAAATTTGTCTTGCTTCTCGTTTGAGGAGTTCTTGTTGGAAATTTCCCCCACGAATCCCCAATGAGACCTTTTCCATGGCAAAGGCTAATAGTTGTTTAGGATTGCCTTCATGATATAATAAAAAATGTTTTGCCACAGTTGTCAGAGGTTTGAATTTGTCTCTATCCCGAGAAGCATTTTTGATATTATTTACATGTTCTAAGAGGCGTTTCTTAAACGGCCTACTTGTCATGCCTATATATTGTAACTTACACGGGCACGTTAGGCAGTATATTACGCCTATGGAGTTGCAATTCAGAAATTCTGTTATTCGCCAGATTTTGGAATACCGGTCAGTGTATTCTTTGGTTTTAATACAGTATTCACACGCTTTACATGTGCCACATTTGAAAAATCTTGTAGTTGTCTTCGGAGTCTTTCTGTTGGAACTAAAGTGACTGTGCACTAATTGATCTTTAAGATTCTTGGATCTTCTCCAGGTCATAGAGACTTTGTTATCCAGCAACTGCTTAAGATCTTCATCTAATAGCAATACATTCCAATGTTTCTGGAAGATCTCTGAAATCTCCTTCCATTCATTACAGAATGACCCAATCATTCTGACTCCAGAGTTCTGAGCTCTCTCTTTTATAGATGGATAAATTAATGATTCTCTATTTGTTTCTTGGACCGAGTGTACTGCTTTCCGTATGATTTTGTTGCTATACCCCCGCCGTTTTAGTCTCATCTGCAATTCCTGAGACCTGATCTTAAAAGTATTCTCATCTGAACAGTTGCGTTTGGTCCTAAGAAGTTCACCCTTAGGGAGACCTCTAAGGACAGGGGGAAAGTGTGAGCTGGTGTAATGTAATAGGCTATTGGTAGCTGTAGATTTTCTATAGATATCAGTACATAATCTACCATCGCTATTAATTTGTATTTTTAGGTCAAGAAAATTGATGGTATTTTGGTGTATATCTGAAGTCAATTTTAAATTGAGGTTGTTATTGTTCAGAATTCCCGTGAATTCATGAAATAAATTCTCCTGACCATCCCATAATATTAAAATGTCGTCTATATAACGAAGCCATAATAATATATGGCTAGTGTACTTCTCATTGACATCATTAAATACATGTTGTTGCTCCCACCAGCCAAGAAAGATATTAGCATACGTCGGTGCACAAGATGTGCCCATAGCGGTTCCTCTGGTCTGCAAATAAAATTTATCATCAAATAGAAAATAGTTCTTCATCAAAACAAAATCAAGAAGTTCAATTAGAAATGTATTAAAGTCACTCTGGATCTTCATGTTCAGAAAATATTGGACTGCCAGGATACCAAATTGATGTAATATATTAGTATACAGGGATTCTACATCGAGGGATGCCAGCATGGTTTCACTATTTACTGATAAGTCATTGATCTTAGATAATACATCCAAAGTATCTCTTGTATACGAGGGTAAACTCGTTACAAATTCACGTAAATGTTGGTCTACAAATTGACTGGCTTTTTCAGTTAAGCTACCAACCCCTGAGACTATGGGTCTCCCTGGTGGAACTTTATCATTCTTATGAATTTTCGGTAGAGCATAGAGTGTTGGAATTCTTGGGTTTTCTACCTCAAGAAAATCAAAGTCCATTTTTGATATTATTCCATTATGGAAAGCTCGTTTTATTAAATTCATATACATTGTAAGAAAGTTTGCAGTGGGGTTGAAGATAAGTCTTTTATAACATAAGGGATCATTCAATTGGCGATATATCTCAGCCTTATACATTGATACTGGCCATAGGACAACATTCCCCCTTTATCAGAGGGTTTAATCACTATGTCCTTCCAAGATTCTAAATCCCTTAGAGCATTCCTCTCTTGTACAGTGAGATTACATTTAGATTGTGGATATTTAGATTTACTCATTAATTTATCAAGATCCCTTGACACTAGATCTCTGTATATTCTGACTTGTGGGCATATTGACAGGTCAGGAGAAAATTTAGATTTTTTTCTTGAGTTGTAAATTGACAGTATTGCTATCCGTTGGTAAGCACTGACCAGAGTTGGTATCCAATTCCTGTAAAATCTGTAAGGTCTGTCTATCCTCTTCAGTTTCTAGACTGAGTACTTGTGCAGTAGCATCATTTGTATCTGAATTGAGTCTCTCTTTATTGCTAAAGAATTTTTTAAGGAGAAGTTTTCTTGTAAATAGCGTAAGGTCTTTCTCCCATTCAAATCTATTGAACGTTTTCGTTGGAGAAAATGTTAATCCCTTACTAAGTACTTGAATATGTGTAGTATCAAGTAATCTATCTGACAAATTTATAATTCTCAAAGTGTCCTCCATTATCTCTGTCGTCTGTTGTTCCTCCGAAATGTTTGGGGGCCTTCTAATCCTTCCATTTGCTTCCTCTTTCTGTCTTTGGATTTTGCCCCGGCCCCTTCGTATCGGTTTGTTTGTACATGGCTCCCTCCTTCTATATCTCTTGAACCTCGTCCTAAAAAATCCCTAGATTAAAATATATGGTCTCTATTCCTAGGAGAGGTTTCAGGTGTCTCACCTTCAGATGATTCTATTTCAGAGGTGCTGAATGAGGTAGTGGGTCTTTGAGATTTACGAGAATCCCATTTAAATATTTTATTTTGGGCATAATCATTTTTGTCACGTATGAATTTTGTACGTTTTTTCTCCATAATAAATTTGTCATATTCATCTAAGTCTTCCTTAACTTTGTCATAAGCTTTCTTAAAATGGTCTAATCCTTCAAACTCCTTCAATTTGTCTCCTAATCTGGCAAGATCTCTTGTATACTGTTCTAATAGTAGGTTGTCATGTTTCAACAATACGTTAATTAAATCAGTAGAACATTTTGTCAAAATAGATTCCCACTCTTTTTTGAGATCTGGTGTGGCTAATTCGAAGGCCGGATACAATCTCGGTCTCAGACCTCTTGGAATCATTTTTTGTTTGATGTAATTGTTAAACATTGTTTTATTCCAATGTACTTTAGTTTGTTTGAACATTAAATTTTTTAATTCCATTAAATAATCTGACCAACCTCTGTTATAATTTCCTTCTAGAGAATTGCCATCAAGAAAATCAATTTCAGTATCTCGTAACCATTTTTCTTGTCTGAGACTCAATTCTTGGTTAATACTAAACGATGCCATTGTGTATAATATGAGCAAAAAATGTATAATCAGAGGGGGATATGATAATCCAATAATAGAAAACTGCCTGTGCTAGTGGAGAAAGATAGTGATAAAATCACTATAGTGACACAATTGCAAAAGAAAATACCACTGCACTAGGTATCGCTATTCCAGTATCATAATATTTATCAGTTTATAAATGGTCAGATAATATGGTTACTGGATGGTGCACTTCTACACGTGTAACTAATATACAGGTAGAGGAAGAAAGGATAGAGAGAAAATGTGTATTCGAAGGCACTCCGCGATATCAATAATATGTTAAAAAATCTATATTTTATTTGGTATACTTAAAAAGAATCCCTCCTAATTGAATAGCGAAATATTAAAACCAAAGTGATTTAAGTGAATTAAAATAGCAAAATAAATTGCTATACCCCACTACTTGATATAAATGTGTATAGCTGTTCAATGTATAATATAGTAATCACTCCTATTTTAGACCAGTCTAACAGTTGAATATCACTCCAAATCAAAACTGGTTTAAGTATATATAGTGTAAACTGGACTGATTATCATGTAATCTTGTTAGCAGCAGTATGTGGATGAACTTAATTGGGATCTCTGGCAGTTGTTTAATCGATCTGATGTCCCAATAATCCTATGAAATAACTTTATTTGTCAATAAAAGGATATCTTAAGATAATGAGAGCTCCATATAAACCTGAGACACATTCTCAATGTGATTTCACTAATCTGCATAAACACTATTGTATAGAGCTCAGAAAAGGCTTGAGCTTTTGTATATATTTATAATAGGATTATTAGGGTTAGAATAAGGTCTCTGCCTAGCAATTGTTTGGCTTAGTTTTATAATCAGACACCCTGCTGCCCCAGTAGTTCCACTCGTGTATTTGATTGTTCAGTTACTCTGTTATCAGACAGGCATCTGCTGTGTCTGTTGAAGCTCCTTCTAAGTTGCAAGCCTGCCGTTTTTGCAGTCCTACACACACACACACACACATTCATGCTTTTATCTAACCCATGCAGGGTATAGTTGGTATCAAAGATTACTAAATATAGGTAAAATAACAGGGAGTGATTAAACACAGTAGCAGGGTAAACGCCAACGCGCGTTTCGCTACATGCTTTTTTTCTCTGACAGCCTGCTCTCCTGAACCATGGTATGCATACTTTTCATTGACTGTGCTGTGCATTGCATATCTAGCTGGACTGAGTTGTTCTCCTCCGGAGTTTCCTATCCACTGGGACTATTGCTATCATTTGACTGTGTTACCTTTTAGCCTGGATAGTTCTAGTGACTTTGTATATTTGTGCAGTGCTGCTCAGTTATTATTATTGTGTGCATATCATCGTGGGATCAAGTTCAGTGTGCCCGTGTATACTCTGCATTGCATTTATCTCCCCGTGCTCCTCCTCATTTATATATTTCAGTGGTACAACTTGCTAGAGGCAGACCACTGTTCCCTGTTTTCTGAGTCACCTGTTTCCAGTATCCTTTCACATAGCAGTGGTACAACTTGCTAACGCAGACCACTGACTCCCCGGATACCTTCACCTGGATTCCATTCCTTCACCCAGACATCGGTACAACTTGCTATACTCAGACCGCTGACTCTCATCACCTCCTCGCTACTCCTGGACATTCCTCACTATAGCAGTGGTACAACTTGCTATACGCAGACCACTGACTACCCTCACGTTTCCTTGTCCATCCAGTTCCTCGTGTATAATTATCTATATATTACCAGTGCTGCTAGTCATAGACTTTCCTCGAGCATTCTCTTATCACCTGCTGTCTCCTGTTCCGTGATCACCCCGCTACCAGAGTATCATATTACCAACTATACTGCTCTGGTAAGTCTATCATCTGGTGATACCTGGGTAAAGACTCCTAGTGCCCGTGACAGTAAGATCAGGCCATGACAGACCCAGATTCGGAACCTACAGCTAACGAGATGCTGCAGCATCTGGTTACCCGTATGGAGCAACAGGATGCTCGCCAACAGCTGTTACTACAATGTTACCAGGCGTTAGCCTCCCAAGGAACATCTGGGCCAAATATCACAGCTAATGTTGATGCTCCTGTGCTTTCCTCCGTTTCCCCAGTGCCATCCTAGGTCTCTACGGCTTCTACGCTTCACCTGCCTACTCCGTCAAAGTATGATGGAGACCCCAAAACATGTAGGGGTTTTCTCAATCAATGCTCAGTTCATTTTGAGCTCCAACCTCAAAATTTCTCTACTCATCGTTCCAGAGTGGCCTATCTTATTTCATTGTTTTCTGGACAAGCTCTCGCATGGGCTTCCCCTCTGTTGGAAAGAAACGATCCATTATTACAGGATAGTGCCAAATTTATTTCCACGTTCCGAAGTGTATTCGATGAACCAGGTCGTGTCATCTCCGCTGCATCCAGCATCCTCCGTCTACGTCAGGGTTCTCGTACAGTAGGCCAGTACGTCATTCAATTTAGGATTCTAGCCTCTGAACTTCAGTGGAACACTGAAGCGTTAATTGCCGCCTTCTGGCAGGGGCTCTCCGATAAAATGAAAGATGCACTGACTACTCAAGAACTACCTACTTCTTTAGAAGATTTGATTTCTCTTTGCCATCGTGTAGACATGAGATTTCGTGAAAGGGAGTCTGAAAAAACAACTTCAGTTAAAGCACCTCTTCGCTCAACTTCTCAATTTCGTCCAGCTTCATCTCCTGTGATACCCATGGAGATAGGACGCTCCAAATTAACCACTGAGGAGAGGAACCGAAGAGTAAAAAATAGACTTTGTATCTATTGTGCTGATTCCACACATATGCTCAATTCATGCCCTAAAAAATCGGGAAATGCCAGGCCCTAACTAGTTCTGGAGAGGTGAAGTTAGGGTCCCTGGAGTCCTCTCCATGTTCTACGAAATTAAAAGTCTGCGCTTTTGATGTTACAATTTCCTTCGCTACCAAATCCTTTGCGTCCCAAGCACTTATTGATTCTGGAGCTGCGGGAAATTTTATTTCTAAATCCCTCGTGAATCAATGGTCCCTACCAGTGATTACCCTGAAGACACCTATTACTGTGACTGCTATTGATGGATCACGTCTTATCAATGGTCTCATCACCCAGAGTACGTCTCCAGTAACTCTTCAGATTGGTGTGCTACACCAAGAAGAAATTTCGTTTTTAATTCTTCCTGTTACTACAAGTCCGATTGTTTTAGGCCTTTCATGGCTTCAATGTCATTCTCCCCAGATTGACTGGCGCACTCCTCAAGTTACGTCTTGGGAAGCTGAATGTCATCATCGTTGTCTCTCCCAAGTCGTTCCCCTTAAAATACAGCAATCCTCCATTTCACCTTCCTCACCAGGACTCCCTCCTCAATATGCTTCATTTGCCGATGTATTTGATAAAACTCAGTCTGAACGTCTTCCTCCTCATCGTTCATGGGATTGTCCGATTGATCTTCTACCTGGCAAGACTCCTCCTAGGGGTCGTGTGTATCCACTTTCGTTACCTGAAACTCAAGCTACATCTGAATACATCCAAGAGAATCTCCAGCGAGGATTTATTCGACCTTCTACTTCTCCCGCTGGAGCCGGGTTCTTCTTTGTAAAAAAGAAGGATGGATCACTACGCCCCTGCATAGACTTTCGTGGTCTTAACGCCATTACTATCAAAAATCGGTATCCCATTCCACTGATTACTGAGCTATTTGATCGGATTAAGGGAGCTCGGATCTTTACCAAGTTGGATCTTCGTGGTGCCTACAATTTAATTAGAATCAAGTCCGGTGACGAATGGAAGACAGCTTTCAACACCAGGGATGGGCATTATGAATACTTAGTAATGCCTTTCGGGTTATGTAATGCCCCCGCTGTTTTCCAGGGCTTCATTAATGAGATCTTCCGGGACTTGTTATATGTATGTGTCGTCGTTTATCTGGACGACATATTGATCTTTTCACAGTACCTGCCTTCTCATCGCCAACATGTGGCAGAAGTTCTTTCCAGACTCCGGAGAAATTCATTATTCTGCAAACTAGAAAAATGTTCATTCGAGTTGCCCCAGATTCCATTCTTGGGTTATATTGTCTCCGGAGTTGGTCTGCAAATGGATCCAGAAAAGGTGAATGCTGTGTTACATTGGCCTCAGCCAACTACTCTTCGTGCCATTCAGCGTTTTTTAGGTTTTGCCAATTACTATAGACGCTTCATTCAAGACTTCTCTTCAATTGCATCTCCTATTGTGGCCCTGACTCGTAAAGGGGCCAATACTAAGCAATGGTCATCTGAGGCTCTTCAAGCCTTTCAGTTTCTTAAAGAGTCCTTCTCTTCTGCTCCCATTCTTCGACAGCCTGATGTGACGCTTCCCTTCTTCCTAGAGGTAGATGCCTCTAATGTTGGTTTAGGAGCCATTCTCTCCCAAAGATCGGAGCAACAAAAATTCCATCCTTGTGCCTTTTACTCTCGGGGTCTTCTGCCTGCGGAGAAGAATTACACCATCGGGGCCAAGGAGTTGCTGGCTATTAAAGTAGCATTAGAGGAGTGGAGATACTTGTTGGAGGGAGCTCGTCATCCTGTGACAATTTTCACGGATCATAAGAATTTGTCATATTTACAGTCTGCTCAATGTTTGAATCCTCGTCAAGCAAGATGGTCTCTTTTCCTTTCTCGTTTTGAGTTAATCATAACCTTCAAACCTGCTGCAAAGAATAAAAAGGCAGACGCTCTATCTCGAGCCTTTGTGACGTCCTCAGACGTTGAAGAGGTCCCCAACCACTCTATATTAGATCCCAAATGTGTTTCTCTGGCTGCTTCTTCCACTAAGGTGCTACCATTTGGGAAAACCCTCGTGCCTCCTGCTCTTAGGAAGAAAATCCTTTTGTGGTTTCACTCTTCTCGTTTTTCTGAACACTCTGGTGAACGCAAGACCTTTGAGATCCTCTCTCGAAGTTACTGGTGGCCTTCTATGAGGAGAGATGTCAAAGAGTTTGTAGCCGCATGTGAATTGTGTTTGTTTCAAACTTCTACTTCCTAAGAATCTTGGTATTTCCAACGCCTTCCATGTGTCCTTACTCAAACCTCTCATCATCAACCGTTTCTCGGTCCCTCCTTCAGCACCTCGGCCATTTCAAATTCATCAAGAGGAAGACTTTGAGATTACTCATATATTGGATGCAAAAATTTCGCGAGCAGTGCTTCGTTTCCTCGTTCATTGGAAGGGCTTTGGTCCTGAAGAGCGTTCATGGATTTAAGCAGAAGATCTCAACGCTCCAGCTCTTCTTAAGAAGTTTTATTCCAAGTTTCCGGACAAACCCGGTTCCAGGTGTTCTGTGCCCACTTTTAAAAGGTGGGGTACTGTCACTCACCGTACTGTGAGTGCCATTTCTCCTGTGTTCAGGAACCGTGGCCGTCCGCCATCCTGAGGGTCTGCGCATGTGCAGCCCTTATGAAACCTTCAGTACCTGTTGCTTTTAATTGATTGGATGATCAGGCAACCCTCCCTATTTAAACCACCTGTGATCATTACCTAGTTGCCTGATCTTGGAGTCTCATTCCCCATGAGCCTCTGAAGGTGTTCCTGTGTTTCCTCGTGTATTTAGCTCCAGCTGATTCCTGTCTACTACGATTGTGGTTTCCAGACCACTTCAACTCTCCTGTGTTCATCGTGTCTGCACTCAGCTGATTCCTATCTGCTACTGCTGCCGGATTCCAGTCCGCCTCAACTCTCCTGTGTTCAGCGTGTCAGCTCTCCACTGATTCCTATCTGCTACTGCTGCCGGATTCCAGACCGTCTCTACTCTCCTGTGTTCAGCGTGTCTCCCCTCCGCTGCCTTCACTACTACTGCCGGATTCCAGACCGCCTCTACTCTCCTGTGTTCAGCGTACCTTCCCTCCGCTGCCTCCGTTACTCTGCCGGATTCCAGACAGCCTCAACTCTCCCGTGTTCATCATGTTTCCAGTTTTACTTACTACTGCTTCCTGAGTATTGCTCCGTTGATTACCGGTTACCTTCCGTGCGCTGCACCAACCTGATTACAGCTTCCATCCTCCAGTGGTCTCTCCTCCTGCCGGCGTTCAGCCTTTCAGGTATCCCTGCACGTCTCCTTGACAGCCTGCTCTCCTGAACCACGGTATGCATACTTTCCATTGACTTTGCTATTGTATTGCATATCCGTCTGGACTGTGTTGTGTTCATCTCCGGAGTCTTCTATCTACTGTAGCTATTGTTACTATTGACTTTGTTTCCTATTACCTGGATCGCTATAGTGACTTTGTATACTTCAAGCAGCGCTTGTCAGTTATTATTGTATTGTGGATATCATCATGGGATCAAGTTCCGTGTGCCCCGTGTATCCCCTGCATTACATTCATCTCCTCGTGCCCCTCCTCACATATATATAGCAGTGGTACAACTTGCTGACGCAGACCACTGACTCCTGTTTCCCATTGGCACCAGTTTCAAGTATCCTCTCACATAGCAGTGGTACAACTTGCTGTACGCAGACCACTGACTTCCCCGTTACCTACTTGCACCTGGAATCCATTCCTTCACTATAGACAGTGGTACAACTTGCTATACGCAGACCACTGACTCTCACTACCTCCTCTCTACTCCTGGACATTCCTCCTCACTATAGCAGTGGTACAACTTGCTGTACGCAGACCACTGACTCCCCTCACGTTTCCTTGTCCATCTGGTTCCTCGTGTACTTACATCTAAGTCATTACCAGTTGCTGCTAGTCATAGACTTTCCTTGAGCATTCTCTCACCATCTGCTGATTCTCCTGTTCCGTTGTCACCCTGCTACCAGAGGACCATAGTACCAGCTATATTACTCTGGTAAGAACATCATCTGGTGATATCCTGGGCAAAGACTCCTAGTGCCCGTGACAACCCTGCTCTCCATTGCCGCAACCATTGGTTCTTACTGCAGTTGACGGTAACCGTGTCAGCAACGGTTCCATCACCTACATCACCACTCCAGTCCAGTTGCAGGTAGGGGTTCTTCACCAAGAGTGGATTCAGTTCCTGGTCATTCCGCAGTCTGTTAACTCTATCATCTTAGGGCTACCATGGCTCAGAATGCATTCACCACAATTTGATTGGTTTCACGCTCAAGTAACCTCCTGGGGTACTTCATGTTTCAACCGCTGTCTCTCGAAAGTACTT
Organism: Mixophyes fleayi; assembly: GCF_038048845.1. NCBI lineage: Eukaryota > Metazoa > Chordata > Amphibia > Anura > Limnodynastidae > Mixophyes > Mixophyes fleayi. The sequence goes on along the minus strand of NC_134405.1, from coordinate 235,627,573 downwards.
CCACCCACCCGCCTTGCTTGTCTCTCTCTGGACTCCCAGGTCAAACTACCAGAGCCGTACTTAGACTTCCTTGATGTCTTCAGCAAAACTGCTGCAGAGAGTCTCCCTCCACATCGTGCATGGGATTGTCCCATCGAGCTGATACCCGGCAAAACTATTCCCAAGGGTAGAGTCTATCCACTGGCTCTTCCAGAGACGAAGGCTATGTCCTTGTATATCTAAGACAACCTTCAAAGAGGATTCATCAGAAAGTCCACCTCGCCCGCAGGAGCTGGATTTTTTTTTGTAAAGAAGAAAGACGGTTCATTAAGACCTTGCATAGACTACCGCTGTCTTAATGCCATTACCATCAAGAATCGTTACCCTCTCCCCTTAATCACAGAATTGTTCGATCGGATCTGAGGTGCCAAGATCTTCTCCAAATTAGATCTCAGAGGGGCCGACAACTTGATACGCATTCGGAAAGGAGACGAGTGGAAAACGTCATTTAACACCCGTGACGGGCACTATGAGTACCAAGTGATGCCTTTTGGGCTTTGCAACCCTCCGGCAGTCTTTCAAGATTTTGTCAGCGAGATCTTCAGGGATCTTCTGTATCAGTTTGTGATTGTCTACCTGGACAATATTTTAATATTCTCATCTGATATATCCTCTCATCGTCTTCATGTTAAGACTGTTCTTTCTCGCCTCAGAAGATATTCGTTATATTGTAAACTGGAGAAATGTCTGTTTGAATGTTCACAAGTTCCTTTTCTGGGTTACATAGTTTCCTGCACCGGCCTTCAAATGGATCCCAAAAAAGTAGAGGCCATTATCAACTGGCCTCAAGGCTACACAGTGCTTTATCGGGTTTGCCAACTATTACCGTCAGTTCATTAAAGGTTTTTCGTCCATCATCTGTCCCATCACAGCTTTAACCCGCAAAGGTGCCTGCTGCAAACCGTGGCCTACCGAAGCAAGACTGGCTTTTAAGACTCTTAAGGAAGCATTCCTTTCGGCCCCTATACTCAAACAGCCTGACCAGGGGAGACCGTTTTTTCTTGAGGTTGAAGCTTCCTTGGTAGGAATTGGAGCTGTACTGTCCCAGAGATCTTCTTTGGGTATCTTGGAGACCTGTGGATTTTTGTCTAAAAATTTTTCCGGGTGTGAACTAAATTATGGAATCGGTGACAAGGAATTATTGGCCATCAAGATTGCACTTGAGGAGTGGCGCCACTTGCTTGAGGGTGCTTTACATCCTGTCACGGTGATGACAGACCACAAGAATCTTACTTACCTCCAGGAGGCACAATGTCTTAACCCTCGTCAGGCTCGCTGGTCTCTCTTCTTTTCCAGATTTCAACTTATCCTTACTTTTCGTCCCGGTTCTAAGAACTCTAAGGCCGATGCACTTTCCAGGTCCTTTGATAATACGGATGCTCTCGCCTTCCCAGACAACAAGATGATTCTAAATCCGATGCAAGTAGTGGCCATTACCAATTCCTCAGCAACCTCTCCCCCTCCGGGGTGCTCTTTTGTGGAACCACATCTCCGCCCTAAATTACTATGCTGGGCACACGAGTCCAAATTTGCTGGTCATGCCGGTTACAAGAGAACGAAGGAATTTATTTCCAGCTACTGGTGGCCTAAACTTGCTTCGGATGTTCGTAGATTCGTATCAGCATGCTGTGTTTGTGCACGCCATAAAGTTCCAAGACAAAGCCCTCCTGGTCTTCTCCTTCCTCTTCCTATCCCTGATTCTCCCTGGACTTCATTACCGATCTCCCTTTGAGCAACGGCTACAATACCATCTGGGTCGTGGTAGACCGCTTTTCAAAGATGTCTCACTTCACTCCTTGTAAAGGTCTCCCATCAGCTCCTAAACTCGCAGATCTGTTTTTTAAAAATATTTTTCGTCTCCATGGATGTCCTTAGGAGATCATCTCTGATCGGGGTGTACAATTTGTCGCTAGGTTCTGGAGAGCCCTTTGTACTAAGATTGGAGTCAGTCTCAAATTCTCCTCCGGATACCACCCTCAGACGAATGGACAAACAGAACGAGTGAATCAGGACTTAGAGTGTTTCCTGCGGTGCTTTGCCTCTGATCATCAAACTTCCTGGAGTGAGCTTCTGTATTGGGCCGAATTCGCCCACAACAATCTTCTACATTTCTCCTCAGGTCGTTCACCATTCCTCATTATCTATGGCAGACATCCCACACCTCCTTTCTTATCCGAAGCTCCCTCTTCACAAGTTCCGGCGGCCGACACTCTCATCCATGACCTTTCTCAAATTTGCACTCAGACTAAAGCAGCAATTTCTACTTCAGTGCAACGACAGAAGAGAGCGGCCGATCGTCATAGGAGAGATTCTCCAGTCTTGAAGGTGGGAGACCGTGTTTGGTTGGCTACTCGCAACCTTCGACTTCAAGTTCCATCCATGAAATTGGCTCCTAAGTTTATTGGTCCTTTTGCTATATCACAAGTCATAAATCCTGTTTCCTACAAGCTGTCATTACCTCCGTCCCTCAAGATCCATAACACATTTCATATTTCCTTGCTGAAGCCGCTAATTCTCAACGAATTCTTCAAAGAACCGGTTCTTCCTCCACCTGTCAAGACCTCTTTAGGTGATGAATTCGAGGTTGAGAGGATTCTGAAGAGACGTTTCTTCCAGCGCAAACCTCAGTATCTGGTACACTGGAAGGGCTACGGTCCTGAGGAGAGATCCTGGGTTGCAGAAGCCGATCTTCATGCTCCTCGCCTTCTTGCTAAATTCCTTAAGAGAGTAAATCCTTCTCCAAGAGGGAGGAGGGGAGGGGGTACTGTCAGACGCCGTCCCCGCTGATCTCCTGTCAGACAGGGAACGGACGTCTGACCTGCTGTCAGGCAGCTCCGGGAGTCCACGCACTTCCGGATCTTCGGGAGCACAACGGGACGCCGCTGTCTCCACCCGGACCGCCTCCTCCAGACCGCCAATCAGGTCATCCTAACCCCTATTTAAACCTGTCTCTGGCGCCATTAGGGTGCCAGAGTAACAGGTTTACTACCAGTGTTCCTGGCTTCCGTGCTTCTACATCCTTCTGTGTATCCTGCTATTGCTGATTACCTGTTGTGACCCCGGCTAGACGACCATTCTATTTATCTGTGTGACCCATATTGTTCTGTGACCTCGGCTTGGCGACTATTCCTTTGGATTACCCTTGGTACCTGATATTCCTGAATGTTGTGACCCGGGCCGTCTGACCCTTCTACACTACACTGCTGACTGACTGATAGGACCGCGACCTGCGTGCCCTGTGCAGCGAAGTCCAAACCTCCTTGCGGGGGTCCCTGGTGAACACCAGGGGCACGTTAGACTCCGCGCCTGTTAGATCAGTAGTGCTAATACCGGTTAGTGTTTGCTCCACTTCAAGCATCCATAGGCCTACGGCCTGACAAAGACTCTGTGCTGTTATGCTTTTAATAGTTCTTTATTAAAAAAAATATTGCCTCTTTTCTTTTTTAGTGTCATTTAACTTTTGTACAACAATTATAGAGTAGCTATTCTGGAGTTCGGGATGTACCATGCTGAACGAAAGAGCTCAGAGACAGGCTTGAAGGCATTATGATGTTAATCTGCTAAACCCATCCGTAAAAAGCATAGAGAAAATGTTCAGAGACAGGAAATAATATCCAGTATATATATTTCATTAATACAGGCCAGTTTGACCCTTTGCTTTGAAATAGATGGTATCAACATTGTATTTACTTGAGATTACACCTTTTCTACCTATGGTAAAGTACAGACTGTTCTGCATGCTTGTAATACTCTACTGTCCTGCATGGTAAATCAAAAAGGGGTATATCAGTGGTTCCCAAACTTTTTCAGTTTGTGGCACCCTTAGAGTCTCCATAATTGTTTCAAGGCAGCACTCCAAAATAATTACAGAGCAGTCCAGTTTTATAAGTAGTTAAGTCAAAATAACATAATAAGTATTTAGGTCAGGACAGAAATAATTGTTTGCAAAAATAATACACATAAATTCAAGGGAAAAGAATATTTTATATATTTTTTTCAATTATATTTCTGTCAAAGAATAATTTACAGCTAATATTAAGAGGAATAAAATAAAACAACATGTACAAAAATCATCACACTCTGTGCCCCCCTTTATCCTCACACTCTGTTCCCCCCTTCATCCTCATACTCTGTGCCCCCTTCATCCTCACACTCTGTGCCCCCCCTTCATCCTCACACTCTGTTCCCCCCTTCATCCTCATACTCTGTGCCCCCCTTCATCCTCACACTCTGTGCCCCCCCTTCATCCTCACACTCTGTGCCCTCCTTCACTCTCACACTCTGTGCCCTCCTTCATCCTCACACTCTGTGCCCTCCTTCATCCTCACACTCTGTGCTCCCCTTCATCCTCACACTCTGTGCCCCCCCTTCATCCTCACACTCTGTGCCCCCCCTTCATCCTCACACTCTGTGCCCTCCTTCACTCTCACACTCTGTGCCCTCCTTCATCCTCACACTCTGTGCCCTCCTTCATCCTCACACTCTGTGCTCCCCTTCATCCTCACACTCTGTGCCCCCCCTTCATCCTCACACTCTGTGCCCTCCTTCACTCTCACACTCTGTGCCCTCCTTCATCCTCACACTCTGTGCCCTCCTTCATCCTCACACTCTGTGCTCTCCTTCATTTCCACACTATGTGCCCCAATTCATTCTTTTGCCCCTTCATTGCTGTTTCCTTTCACCATTTCCCCTCCGTTTCTTTACTTACGATACTTGGGCTTCTTTCTTCTATTTCTTCAGTCTTCTCTTCTGTCCTCTTACCAATTCGGCGGCGCCCGGGACACAGCATCTTCCTTTCTCCTGTTGCTGCTCACTGAATATGTCGGACGTGATGACATCACGCCCGACATTCAGTGCGAAGCGAGGAGGATGCTGGGTCCTGGGTGCCGCAGGATTGGAAGTTTTTTTTGGTTGTTTTTTCCCCTGGCCACGGCACCCCTGTGACAGCACACTTTGGGAACTGCTGGACTATACAATAAAAATTTCACAGGTTTATACAACACAAGACAGAGCACTACATTCTTGTAATGGATACTGCTAAATTTAGATAGTTATGGAGTGTTGGTCTGTCTCAGTGAAGTTTGAGATACCTCAGTAGGTGGAGGCAGAGTGTGACAGGGAGTCTGGACAAACAGTGAGCCCAGGATAAATAGCCAAATATTGGTATAGAGGAGAGCAGGGGTCACATGACAGACATGTCACTGAGTCCAGTTTTCATAGATACTGTCTGTATATATTGAAATACATAATTATTGTACGTTTCGAAATGGAGGCAGACAAGTTTTTTTTTTGTTTTTTTACAAAAATATGCAATGTCTTTTTTTTGTCTCATTCTGGCGTACCTGACAGCAGTAATAAATTATTTACTTCAAGTGCAGATTTTGGCATATTAAGTACTGAATACTCTTAAATATAAATGTTGTTTTAGATGTGTATCATAAAACCGTTGCCTTGTCTCGGCAGAGCTAAAACGATTAAAGCACTGTGTATAACAAACTGTGCATGAAGATGTTACTACTTATTTAATACAGTTGTTTTAATTTGAAGTGGCATATTTGTTGGGCAAGATCCATGAGGCAGAGCCAGACTTTTACTGTCAGTGACAATAATAAACAGTGGTTGTAATGCAATGGTATGTTATACGGTTGAGCAAGATATTTAACATGAAGTTATAGGATGTGAAAATGTAACAGCTGCATAAACTTTTCAAGGTGACAGGAAATAAACAATAACAGTAAAACTGCTACACTATTACAATGGTTGCATTTTTCAACATGTATGCTCCAGAGATCCTAATTGACTGACTAAAGACTATAAGGTAATTTACAGATAACAGTTAGCAACCTAGGATGTGCAGCAGACTTTTACAGAAATGTGGAAGTGGGTAGTGCATCTGTAAATAATATTTTGAGTAAACAACTGTTATGACATTCAAGGGACAATAAGGAGTGGAATCTTTTATGACTGTTTAAAAATGTAAATATTTCCCTACCAGTAACAGTGGTTCTGGCTTCAGGGTCCACAGTTTAGTAATGGTTGTCATGGGTAAGTCTAAATACACAATACTGTGTTTTCAGCCGATTATCGGGCCAATCAATTATATACGACTGATTGGCCCGATATCACAGTAGTGTGTACCCTGCAACGAGGAATTATTATCATTTCAAAGCACGTAAAATTGTTGATTTAAAACGGACTTGAAAATCTCGTTCAACAGTAGAACAATGTTCTTACAATTCTGCAGTGTGTATGCACTCTAATACCCCATTCATACTGCACCAAAATCCCGGGTTTTTGCCGGGGCGAGCTCAAACGACCCGGGTCTTGGTGCAGTATGAATGGTACAAGTCAAAAATCCCGGGTCTAAAAACCCGGGTCTTCAACCCAGGATTTATCGAGGGGTAATTCCCGGGTCGGACCCGGGATGCCTGCACTATGAATGGTGCAACCCGGGTTTTTCAACCCGGGTTGCATAGAAAACAAGCTGATTGGCTGTCTGCCTGTCTCTGGAGGATGATGTCATCGGTGGGAGCCCGTGGAAAATTGGAGAAGGAGTTTAGGAGAAATGGTGGATGGTGGAGTGCAGATCAAGCTGAAGCAGAATCGGAGTTTGTTGGAGAAAATTGCTTTTATTTCACTGAAAAAGTGTGTATTAACAGCAATTATGACACACTGGATGGAGGAGGAGGTGCGTGAGCTGCTGAATGTCAGAGGGGAGGAAGAAATTCGAAGGCAAGTGACTGGGACTGTGAAGGATGCCACAGTGTACTACAACATCGCCAAAATACTCACACAACGTGGCATAAAGAGGACACAGCAACAAGTCCTGAACAAATTGAAGTCCCTGAGGAAGCAGTACACTAAAGTCCATGACCACAACAGGCGCAAAAGTGGCGCTGCAAGAATTGACTGGCCCTTTTATGACCAGTGCAATATGGTCTTTGGACATTCTCCTCTGACAAATCCAATTGCACTGTCATCTTCTAGCAATGTGAATGCGGCTATACCAACACCACCAGAGAGCACACAGACAAGCAAGGCCGCAACGGTAGTAATAGAAGATTCTATTGAAGACACCCCAGAACTGGAGTGCTCTGCCACAACAGATGACACCAACATTTCTTTGGACGAACTGAACGATTCACAGCCATTCCCTGCTGCGCAAGTCGTTACAGATACTTCGCAAGAAACGCAGCCAGAACCAGTGCCGGTGTCAGAGTCTACGCCAGGTCCCAGTTTACGCTCCAACAGTAAGTATCTTTAATAATCTCACATAATAACCAACTATATATACATACCAATATATCTACATAATTGGCAAAAAAATAAATTAACTGTATAAACATAACTGCCAAAAACAGAGAACTATATCAACAGAAATGCAAGCCAAATACCAATAAATATATCTACATAACTTGAAAAAAAAAAAGAAAAAAATGTTTGAACATAACTGGCAAAAAAAGAGACGTATATCAACATAAATGCAAACCAAATACCAATATATCTACATAGCTTAAAAAAGAGAACTATATCAACAAAAAGCCCAAAAGACAAATATAATACACTCCAAAGTATTAAAACATTAACACGCATATATTGCAGTGCAAAACTACTGGGCAAGAGGGAGGAGGCCTCAAGCACATATCAGTTTACAACAATGCTTTTTTGTTCTGCCACATTATATATTCTAATGTATGTTTTACTGTGTTTTTTTCTACGTACATTTTACAACGTTCCTAGAAAACGCAAAAGGCCCAACAAAATGGAGCAAGCAACTAAAACAATGACAACTGTCTTGATGGATCAACTGCGGGAGATGGACAGCACCATGAGGGAACACGAGAATACACAACTGCAGCGTTTCATGGACAATGAGCGGGAACTGCAGGACTCTTTCCTCATGCAAATCATGAATATGCAGGAACGCGTGTTACGCGAAAATCGTGACTGTATGATGGGATTCATGGACAGACTCCTCTCACGGGTGCAGGCACCTCCTCCAAGTCCTTACTATTATGACGGACATTATCCTATGTACCAGCGGGGGCAAGCCATAGGCAACAATAACCCTCCAAACCCGGTACAGAATACACAACATGCTCAACCTATGGGTAACCCCAACATAGAATACCCACTTGGTAACCAAACCACTCCACAACCAGAAATGCCACAATATCGGCAATTGTAATAATCATGTTTTATGGACAAATGTTTAACACTTAATTGTTATCATGTATGTTACGTGTGATCTGGAAACACGCCGTTAGCTTCACATATTACGTGAAAAGCAAATTTGCACTTACTGTTTGGGCACATTTGTGTCTTCTGTTTACTACTTGTGTATATATATTTTTTTTTTCTACATGCAAGTAAGCACTTTTGTATTGTGTCATTTTATATTTTTGTGAAGAGACATATGAGGAAATATGTACAAAACGAAATACAATATGTGAAATAAACATTTTTTTTTTACTTTTACATTTGTGTGGTACATTCAAACAAGTGAGGTCAAATTGGCAGTGAGGGTGGTCCTAATAAGTTAAGCAGAGGTATTGGTGCACTCTTCTTCAAAAGTACTGGAGTCCACTGACAGCACTGGCATTTCAGATTCCTGCACATTCCACTCAGGTAGAAATTGTTTTTTTTGTATTTCGCAAATGTTATGTAAAATACAGCAAGCAGCAACCATGTGGGGCACAAGCTTGGTGTCAATGTCATTGCGCTTCAATAGACAGCGCCAACGTCCTTTCAATCGCCCATAAGCATTTTCCACCACCATCCGAGCCGAGCTGAAGGTATGTGTAAACCGGATCTGTTGCTGAGACAGGTGATGTTGCTGAGTGAACCCCTTCATCAGCCAGCGCCTCAAAGGGTAAGCAGCATCCCCAATGATGTGTACCGGTATCTCCACACCATCAACAAACGTAGATTTCTGTAAATAAAAACATGCAGTTTCACGTCACCATGTTAAAAATATTGGTCACATAACGCAGTACACTTGGTGCTATATGGTGAAAATGCATTTTGCAAGTGGTACATCTATATATAAAAAGGGGCAGTAAATACATACAATATTGATAGCAAACAATAGTATATAAGCTTCAATTACAAAAACATCATACAACATTACACCTATATTTACCTCTCTAGGGAACAGCCAGCCATCTTGTCTTTCCTCAGCAATTTGGTAAAGGTCTGAATTTGCTACAAACTCTGGCGTCATGGGAACGTCCAGGCCAGCCGATGAAAACATCTGTGAAACTGACATAAAAAATACATATAGCAATGTTTTACAATACGCATTACACATGGCACAGTCACATTAAAAAAACCCATAAAAAATGCTTACCAATAGTTGTGGTCAACCACAGCCTGCAGAATGATGGAAAGCCAGCCTTTGTGGTTGTAGTAATCCGCATGGTTGTCTGTGGGGGCAATGATGGGGATGTGTGTCCCGTCTATGGCTCCAGCACACTGTGGAAACCCACGCTTCAGGAATCCTGCAATTGTATCATCCAGGCGCTGACCTTGCGGTAAGGAGATGAAGCGATGATACAGGGCTTCCAGCAATGCCGTGGTGACTTCATGCACTAGAGTGCACACTGTGGATATCCCCACTCCAAACAAGCAGGAGATTGTCCGGTATTCTCCAGGGGTAGCATACCACCACAACACAATAGAAAGGCGCCTACATGGTGGAATAGGTTTCCCAAAGTTAGTGGCCTTCCTGGAAAGTGCTGGGGTAATAAGGTCCAGCACATAGTTAAATGTCCCATGTGACATTCTGAAGTGTTGCATCCACTGCTGTTCCTCAAACGCTTCCACAGTAGACCAGAAAGCTTCTCCGTGGCTACGCTCTCTGGCACGCATGGTTCGGTTACTGGCAGCAATGAATCTCAAAATTGAGGCAATGCTGGCCCTGAGAAACGCTCTCCTGCGCATATACAGACACCGAGTTTTCTTCTGTTGTGCCATAAACTTCGCCTTCCTCTGTCATGAGCCACGGCGGTACTCACAGCCGCCGCGGCTCGCTTCTTGACGGTCCCAACGTCCCGGCCGTCACCATGATGACCGGGACGTCATTTCCTTCCAACTCCCGACCGTTGCCAAGGCAACGGTCGGACGCTTCCTCAGCGCCGTGTCCTGGCAGCCAGGCGCGCATGCGCTCTAGGGACAATCAGGCAGATTTAGCCTGTGGCTGAATTAGCAGGCATTAGCCTGCAGGTGTGGATTTCAGGGTTAAGCCCTGATTGGTCTTGCTAGGTGCTGGCAATTAGCCTACAAGTGTGGCCATGTCTAGGGGCAGGTTCTGATTGGTTGTGGGTTGTATTTAAGGCAATGAGGTCTGCTGCCTCATTGCCGGTTATAGCGTCTGTGCTCCAGTCTGCTGACCTGCTTGTTCCAGTCCCTGTTTCCTGTATCTACATTTTGACTTCCCGTGTATGACCCTTGGCTTCGTATTTGACTTCGCTTGTGTTTCCTGTGACCTGATCCTTGGCTCGTTTACCCGTTCTGCTACTTTGCCTGTGACCTCTGACCTCAGCTTGTTCATTGTTACTGTTACCTGCTGCCGACCTTTGACCTCTGCGTGGACCTGACTCTTCTTGCCTGGGTTCTCCCCAGCCGGTACACACTTCACGACCCTCTGTCAGTCTGCAGCCCAGTCTGTCCCCACCATCAGGGGCTCCAGTGAACACCTGACTGGCAGAGTAGACTCCGGGTTGTGTTGTGCCGGCTGGAGGGGTTCCTAACATTATAACCGGCCCACTCACGGAGACGAGGTTGGAATGGATGCAAGTGGATCCTCACCGTCTCCGGCACAAGCCCTAGCAGCCCATGTTGAGTCTTTATATCAGATGATCCAGGGATTGGCTGAGCGTCTGTCTGTTCAAGAAGAAGCCGCAAAAGTGTCACAACCCACTTCAAGTTCCGTCTGTGAACCTAAGATGAACTTGCCGGATCGCTTCTCTGGAAATAGGTCCCTGTTTCGGAATTTCAGGGAGAGCTGCAAGCTCTATTTCCGATTGAGACCCCGCTCCTCTGGGTTAGAGCATCAAAGAGTCGGGATTATCATTTCCCTTCTACAGGGTGACCCCCAGTCCTGGGCGTTTTCCTTGCCGCAGACCAGTCCTGCCATGCAGTCAGTAGACGCTTTCTTCGAGGCGTTAGGTCTATTATATGACGACCCGGACTGTATTGCCTCCGCTGAAGCTCATCTACGGGCCTTGAAACAAGGCCGGCGCTCGGCAGAGGAATACTGTGCTGAATTCCGTAGATGGTCACCTGATAGTGGATGGAATGATCCTGCCTTGCGGAGTCAGTTCCGTCTTGGCCTGTCGGAACAGGTCAAAGACTCTTTGGTGCAGTACCCATCTCCTACCTCTCTGGAGGATCTGATGCACCTCTCCATTAAAATCGATAGGAGATTTAAAGAGCGGAAAACCGAAAAGGAGACATCATCACATCTATCCGGCTTCATTCCTGTTCCCACGGATGGTGAGGAACCCATGCAATTGAGAGCGTATCGTCTCTCACCTGAGGATAGAGACAAGAGAAGATCACAGGGCTTATGTCTCTATTGCGGCACAAAAGGCCACTTCTCCCGTTCCTGCCCGAATAAGTCGGGAAAAGAGCATGCCTAGGGAACGAGGGGAAAGTTCACCTAGGTCTACAGATTGTCTCCCCGAAAAACGCCTTATTGATCCCTGCACAACTCACGTTTAGTGCTCGTTCAATGGACCTGTCCGCCTTCGTTGATAGTGGAGCTGCAGGCAACTTCCTGGACATCGGGTTCGCACGCGCTGCTAAAATTCCGATGGTAGAACTCAAGTCCGCTATTACTGTCTGTGGCTTAGATGGAGGTCCGTTGCCTGGTGGCAAGATTTCCTGGGAGACCTCGCCACTACAATTAAAAATCGGAGCTCTCCATTCAGAGTCAATAACCTTCCTCCTTATCGATTGTTCCTCAGTTCCCTTGATCTTGGGCCACCCATGGCTTTCCCGTCATAACTTTGTCATGGACTGGGTAAAAGGAGAAATTGTCCAGTAGAGCTCTTATTGTACACAGTCCTGCTTGTCACTGCCCCTGCGGGTGATTCAGTCTATTCCAGAGCAGCTTCCCTCACAATATCATGAGTTCTGGGATGTGTTCTCCAAGAAGGCTGCTGATACCTTACCACCTCACCGTGACTTTGACTGTGCCATCGAGCTTATTCCTGGTTCCAAGTTGCCTAAGGGTCGCCTGTACTCTCTCTCTGTTCCCGAGACCAAATCCATGCAGGAATACATCGATGAAAATCTGGAGAAAGGCTTTATCAGGCCATCTAAATCTCCCGTAGGAGCAGGATGCTTCTTTGTATCCAAAAAGGATGGAGGGCTAAGACCCTGTATAGATTACCGGGGATTGAATCTTATCACAATTAAGAACACCTATCCTCTCCCGCTCATTTCCGTACTTTTTGATCAATTGAGAGGGGCTACGGTCTTCACAAAAATCGACCTTCGTGGAGCGTATAATCTCATCCGTATCAAGGAAGGAGATGAGTGGAAGACGGCATTCAATTCGCACTCTGGCCACTACGAGTATCTGGTCATGCCGTTTGGCCTTAGCAATGCACCTGCAGTGTTCCAGGACTTGATCAATGAAGTTCTTCGGGAATTCCTTGGTTGTTTCGTGGTCGTCTATTTTGATGATATCCTCATCTATTCCAGATCTTTGCCCGCCCATCAGACTCACGTCAAACAAGTTCTACAGAAATTACGAGAGAACCACCTGTACGCTAAGCTGGAAAAGTGTGAGTTCGAGGTGCAGAGGGTATCCTTTTTAGGCTATGTAATCTCTTCTGAGGGATTCTCCATGGATCCAGCTAAGGTCCAGGCTATTTTGGATTGGGTGCAACCCAACAATCTTAAGGCGGTGCAGAGGTTCCTGGGCTTCTCCAATTATTATAGGAGATTCATTCACAACTTTGCCGACATTGTGGCTCCCATTGTCGCTCTGACCCGTAAAGGAATGGATCCAACTAATTGGTCGTCCCAAGCAGTAGCCTCATTCGAAAGCCTGAAAAAGGCCTTAGTCTCCGCTCAGGTCCTTAGACATCCGGATCCAGCTAGGACATTTGTTCTTGAGGTCGACGCCTCTGACATCGGTGCCGGTGCCATCCTATCGCAGAAGGATCCTCATACTAATCGTCTGCACCCATGTGCTTATTTCTCCCGTCAGTTCTCTTCAGCGGAGGCCAACTATGATGTCGGTAATAGAGAACTATTGGCAATCAAATGGGCCTTCGAGGAGTGGCGGCATTGGTTGGAGGGTGCTTCACATCAGATCTCTGTCATTACCGATCACAAGAATTTACAATATATACAGTCAGCCAAACGTTTAAATCCCAGACAGGCCCGGTGGGCGTTATTCTTTACCCGGTTTAACTTCCTGATTACCTACCGACCAGGCTCCAAAAATGTCCGGGCAGATGCCCTTTCCAGAAGTTTCTCGGCACACCACATTACAGTCACTATCCCAGAGCCGATTATTCCTCCTTCTGTAATCCATGCCGGGTTGACCCAAGATCTGAGTATCACACTTCAGAGATTCCAGAAATTAGCCCCTGATACTACTCCGGAGCGACGTCTCTTTGTTCCAGTCCATCTAAGGAAGGCGGTTATTGCAGAGGCGCATAACAGTAGGGTTGCGGGGCATCCTGGAATTTTCAAGACGTTAGAAATCCTTTCCCGTACAGTCTGGTGGCCATCTATGTCTGCTGACGTCAAGAGTCATGTCCTCTCATGTGAGGTTTGTGCCAGAAACAAAGTTCCTAGGATCCGCCCAATAGGCCAGTTAGTTCCTTTGGCACCACCTGCAAAACCATGGACCCACTTGTCCATGGACCTTATAGTGGATCTACCACCTTCTGCAGGACACAATACCATTTGGGTCGTGGTAGACCGGTTCAGCAAGATGTCCCATTTCGTTCCCTTACCCAGACTGCCTACAGCTCGGGATTTGGCCGTCTTATTTATTCAACATATTTTCCGGCTCCATGGACTCCCTACTGACATAGTTTCCGATCGGGGTTCTCAGTTCATAGCGCAATTCTGGAGATCTTTCTGTACCCTTCTCGGAATCAAGGTTAGTTTATCATCCGCATATCACCCTCAGTCAAATGGGCAAACCGAAAGAGTTAACCAGTCCTTAGAAAAGTTTTTACGATGCTACACATCAGAGTTCCATGATAATTGGTCTTCCTTGTTACCCTGGGCGGAATTTGCCTGTAACAATTCCTGTCATTCATCTACTAAAACTTCTCCGTTTTTCTGCAATTATGGTTTTCACCCCAGATCTAACTCCTTGTATTCGCTTAACCCAGTTGGTGTCCAGGAGATCCGTTCCACTGCAAGAGATCTCAGAGTTATCTGGAGGAAAGTACAGGCATCTCTGAAACAAGCTTCATTTGTCGCAAAAAAAAATTCGGATCGCCACCGTACCATCTGCTCCTTCAAGGTGGGCCAGAGAGTGTGGCTGTCTACAAAAAACATTAAACTCAGACAGCCTTGCAAAAAGTTAGGTCCCAAGTTCATCGGCCCGTTCCTTATCATCAAGCAGGTTAATTCTGTTGCATTTAGGTTAAGAATTCCGGGCTCATTGAGAATTCCCAACACATTTCACTGTTCTCTGTTGAAGCCGGTATTATATCCTACTCAAATCCAGTCTTCAAATTTGCCTGAGAGAAAATCAAACAGATCACCAAGATACGTTGTTCAGAAGATCTTGGATTCCAAAAAAGTGCAAGGTCAGGTGCACTTCCTAGTGCAGTGGAGGAATCGTGGGTTAGAAGAACGGTCTTGGATCCCACGGAGACAACTCGATGCTCCTAAACAGTTGAAGGAGTTCTTTAAAAAATTTCCAAGGAAACCGGGATGTCGGGGTTCCTTAACCCCTCCTCAAGGGGGGGTACTGTCACGAGCCACGGCGGTACTCACAGCCGCCGCGGCTCGCTTTCTGTCGGTCCCAACGTCCCGGCCGTCACCATGACGACCGGGACGTCATTTCCTTACAACTCCCGACCGTTGCCAAGGCAACGGTCGGACGCTTCCTCAGCGCCGTGTCCTGGCAGCCAGGCGCGCATGCGCTCTAGGGACAATCAGGCAGATTTAGCCTGTGGCTGAATTAGCAGGCATTAGCCTGCAGGTGTGGATTTCAGGGTTAAGCCCTGATTGGTCTTGCTAGGTGCTGGCAATTAGCCTACAAGTGTGGCCATGTCTAGGGGCAGGTTCTGATTGGTTGTGGGTTGTATTTAAGGCAATGAGGTCTGCTGCCTCATTGCCGGTTATAGCTTCTGTGCTCCAGTCTGCTGACCTGCTTGTTCCAGTCCCTGTTTCCTGTATCTACATTTTGACTTCCCGTGTATGACCCTTGGCTTCGTATTTGACTTCGCTTGTGTTTCCTGTGACCCTGATCCTTGGCTCGTTTACCCGTTCTGCTACTTTGCCTGTGACCTCTGACCTCAGCTTGTTCATTGTTACTGTTACCTGCTGCCGACCTTTGACCTCTGCGTGGACCTGACTCTTCTTGCCTGGGTTCTCCCCAGCCGGTACACACTTCACGACCCTCTGTCAGTCTGCAGCCCAGTCTGTCCCCACCATCAGGGGCTCCAGTGAACACCTGACTGGCAGAGTAGACTCCGGGTTGTGTTGTGCCTGCTGGAGGGGTTCCTAACATCCTCCTCCTGAACTGGGACTGTGCAAGAGTGCACAGTGTCAGCAGCTGCAGCAAACTCTCATTTGCTGCATAAAACAGCAAAAACACACTAGTAAACATGAACTCTGGGCTACACAAAAGTGAGTCGTCGGCCATGATGAAAAATAATGTGGTAAAAAATCACCACCCACTTTTGCATCATCTTTATGTGTCAAAAAACCAGTCACCTTTCACTGACATCACCATTTTTCAGCCAATGAAAACTGCTCTGGTGATGACTCCCACAAATTGTCAGGGCACAGACTTGTGCAGTATGAATGGGGTCAACCCGGGAAATTCCCGGGTCCAAGGTGCAGTATGAATGGTGTTTCTGAGCTGGGACGCTCCGAGCCCTGGCAAAAACCCGGCTTGAAAAACCCGGGATATTGCCGGGGCGGCAGTATGAAAGCGGTATAAGTCAGTTTCCAGCCCACTTTGCAGCTTTGAGATTAGTGTCTCTTATGACTGTATAAAGGCATTTTAGGATTATGAGTTCTGGTCATATCAGGGTTTTTGTGCTTGTCCAGGGTCCTATACACAGTCATGGCCAAAAGTATTGAAAATGACACAAATATTGGTTTTCATAAAGTTTGCTGCTTGTTAGGAAACCCTCCAGCCGGCACAACACAACCCAGTATCTACTCTGCCAGTCAGGTGTTCACTGGAGCCCCTGATGGTGGGGACAGACTGGGCCGCAGACTGACAGAGGGTCGTGAAGTGTGTACCGGCTGGGGAGAACCCAGGCAAGCGGAGTGAGGTCCAAGCAGAGGTCAAGGGCCGGCAGCAGACAACAGTATCGGTAAACAAGCTGAGGTCAGGGGTCACAGGCAGATAGCAGAAACAGTGAACAAGCCGAAGATCAGGGTCACAGGAAACACAAGCGAAGTCCAATTCAAAGCCAGGCGTCATACACGGGAAATCAGTAGCAGTATCAGGATACAGGAACAGGAACAAGCAGGTCAGCAGACTGAAACACAGAAGCTATAACCGGCAATGAGGTAGCATACCTCATTGCCTTAAATAGTGAGGACAGCCAATCAGAGCCTGGCTCTGATAATACCCAGCCCCCTGAATCTAAATTCATTAGCCCGCAGGCTAGTAATATTGATGGGCGCATGTGCCCGGCTTCTCATTGCCAGGACGCAGCGCTGAAGTGCCCCGGCAACGGCCGGGTCACAGGCGGAAGTGACATCCCGGTCGCCATAGCGATGGCCGGGACGCAGGTAGGAGAGTCACGGCGGCTGGGCACCGCCGCGGCTCGTAACAGTACTGTCATGATCTGCCTACAGCGTATGCATTACATGCTGCTTTGCATGGCAGCTCCTGCCTTTTTGTCATTCTATTATTTGTATTTCTATTTCGTGTTCCAGCAGTACCTCTTTTCACCAGAGGTGCTGCTATTGTGCTTTATTCTTGTGCTTAAGGAGTTAACCTGTATGTTCACTAATTATCTCATGCACCTGGGTGTGTCTCATTCCCCTTATATATACCTGCCACTCCCAGCACACAGGGCTGGTTATTGTGGTCCCATTCTCTTGTCATATCCTGTGTTACCTGTGGATTCTTCCTCCTGCCTTGCTCCTCTGGTTCATGCTGCCTGGAGTCTGTTCACACCAGTGCTTCCCTGCATTAGCTGTATACCTGCTTGTTTCTGGACATTTATATTATTTCCTACATCAGCCTGCACCTGGTAATTACCACTACTCTTGACTACCTGTTGTTATACTTGTCTGCAAATAAACACAGAGTGTTTTCACCATACTCCTAGCTGTACTTCTGTTTGTAACCGTGACAGTATAACCAGCCCCAAAACAGCTTTGGAGTCAGGTGGAAGTTTTGTTTATTTCTGGGACCCTTTTCTGCAATCAAGTTGTCATTTGTGTTTGCAACATGTCTGTTTCACCAGTCTTGGAATTTCCACTGCTACAAACTTTACAGATGGACATTATATTGCTACGTTCCCAGCTGGCTAAATTTTCCACTTTGCTTTTGGACCCACTCAGGAGACTGTCAGATTCTGTCTCTCCTAATTCAGGAGCTGCTGATCTGTCTAAATCCACCTTCTCCGCTGATGAACCTGTGCAAACAGCACCTCTTAAAAATACGTCTACAAATTTGCTGTTTTCTATGAACTATGGGGTAACAAATTCCCAGTACACAGGTGATCCACGCCCCCATCTGACCGAAGAGGAACGGCGGCGCAGGATAACATACAAGTTGTGTCTCTACTGTGCCAGCAATGCACATTTCTTGCAGGACTGTCCTGTCCGTAGACCACGTCAGCTTACTGAAACATCTCCTGTTATTTCCTCTCCGCATTCCAAAATTATTTATGCTCCACCATTTCTGTTCTCTGGGAAGAGACCCAATCTGCCAGCTCCAGCCGCCTGTGCCGAGGTCCCAGCCTCTGTCTCCTGTGCCGAGGTCCCAGCCTCTGTCTCCTGTGCCGAGGTCCCAGCCTCTGTCTCCTGTGCCGAGGTCCCAGCCTCTGTCTCCTGTGCCGAGGTCCCAGCCTCTGTCTCCTGTGCTGAGGTCCCAGCCTCTGTCTCCTGTGCCGAGGTCCCAGCCTCTGTCTCCTGTGCCGAGGTCCCAGCCTCTGTCTCCTGTGCCGAGGTCCCAGCCTCTGTCTCCTGTGCCGAGGTCCCAGCCTCTGTCTCCTGTGCCGAGGTCCCAGCCTCTGTCTCCTGTGCCGAGGTCCCAGCCTCTGTCTCCTGTGCCGAGGTCCCAGCCTCTGCCTCCAGCTCTGAGGTCACATCATCTGCCTCCAGCTCTGAGGTCACATCATCTGCCTCCAGCTTGGAGCCTCCTGCCAGTGTGTCCAGTTCCGAGTCTCATGCCACTGTGTCCAGTTCCGAGTCTCATGCCACTGTGTCCAGTTCCGAATCTCCTACCACTGTCTCCAGTTCAGAGTCTTCAGCCGCAGTCTCTGTTCCTGAGCTACAGTTTACTCCAGAGGGGGCGCTGCCCTTAATGACTTCTCCAGAGGGGGCGCTGCCCTTCCAGTCTGCTCCAGCGGGGGCGCTGCCCTTCCAGTCTGCTCCAGAGGGGGCGCTGCCCTTCCAGTCTGCTCCAGAGGGGGCGCTGCCCTTCCAGTCTGCTCCAGAGGGGGCGCTGCCCTTCCAGTCTGCTCCAGAGGGGGCGCTGCCCTTCCAGTCTGCTCCAGAGGGGGCGCTGCCCTTCCAGTCTGCTCCAGAGGGGGCGCTGCCCTTCCAGTCTGCTCCAGAGGGGGCGCTGCCCTTCCAGTCTGCTCCAGAGGGGGCGCTGCCCTTCCAGTCTGCTCCAGAGGGGGCGCTGCCCTTCCCGTCTGCTCCAGAGGGGGCGCTGCCCTTACCGTCTGCTCCAGAGGGGGCGCTGCCCTTAAAGACTTCTCCAGAGGGGGTCCTGTCCCTCCAGTCTGCTCCAGAAGAGTTGCCAGTCCATGCGGTCCAGCCCGAGTTGCCAGTCCATGCGGTCCAGCCCGAGTTGCCAGTCCATGCGGTCCAGCCCGAGTTGCCAGTCCATGCGGTCCAGCCCGAGTTGCCAGTCCATGCGGTCCAGCCCGAGTTGCCAGTCCATGCGGTCCAGCCCGAGTTGCCAGTCCATGCGGTTCAGCCCGAGTTACCACTTGGTGCTGTCTGCCCTCAGGCTTCTCAAAGTGCTGTCTGCTCTCAGGCTTCTCAAAGTGCTGTCTGCCCTCAGGCTTCTCAAAGTGCTGTCTGCTCTCAGGCTTCTCAAAGTGCTGTCTGCCCTCAGGCTTCTCAAAGTGCTGTCTGCCCTCAGGCTTCTCAAAGTGCTGTCTGCCCTCAGGCTTCTCAAAGTGCTGTCTGCCCTCAGGCTTCTCAAAGTGCTGTCTGCCCTCAGGCTTCTCAAAGTGCTGTCTGCCCTCAGGCTTCTCAAAGTGCTGTCTGCCCTCAGGCTTCTCAAAGTGCTGTCTGCCCTCAGGCTTCTCAAAGTGCTGTCTGCCCTCAGGCTTCTCAAAGTGCTGGCAAGCCTGCCGCCCAGTCCGGGCCAGCTCCCAAGCCTGCCGCCCAGTCCGGGCCCGCTCCCAAGCCTGCCGCCCAGTCCGGGCCCGCTCCCAAGCCTGCCGCCCAGTCCGGGCCCGCTGCCAAGCCTTCCGTCCATTCCGGGCCCGCTGCCAAGCCTTCCGTCCAGTCCGGGCCCGCTGCCAAGCCTTCCGTCCAGTCCGGGCCCGCTGCCAAGCCTTCCGCCCAGTCCGGGCCCGCTGCCAAGCCTTCCGCCCAGTCCGGGCCCGCTGCCAAGCCTTCCGCCCAGTCCGGGCCCGCTGCCAAGCCTTCCGCCCAGTCCGGGCCCGCTGCCAAGCCTTCCGCCCAGTCCGGGCCCGCTGCCAAGCCTTCCGTCCAGTCCGGGCCCGCTGCCAAGCCTTCCGTCCAGTCCGGGCCCGCTGCCAAGCCTTCCGCCCAGTCCGGGCCCGCTGCCAAGCCTTCCGTCCAGTCCGGGCCCGCTGCCAAGCCTTCCGTCCAGTCCGGGCCCGCTGCCAAGCCTTCCGTCCAGTCCGGGCCCGCTGCCAAGCCTTCCGTCCAGTCCGGGCCCGCTGCCAAGCCTTCCGTCCAGTCCGGGCCCGCTGCCAAGCCTTCCGCCCAGTCCGGGCCCGCTGCCAAGCCTTCCGCCCAGTCCGGGCCCGCTGCCAAGCCTTCCGCCCAGTCCGGGCCCGCTGCCAAGCCTTCCGTCCAGTCCGGGCCCGCTGCCAAGCCTTCCGTCCAGTCCGGGCCCGCTGCCAAGCCTTCCGTCCAGTCCGGGCCCGCTGCCAAGCCTTCCGTCCAGTCTGGGCCCGCTGCCAAGCCTTCCGTCCAGTCCGGGCCCGCTGCCAAGCCTTCCGTCCAGTCCGGGCCCGCTGCCAAGCCTTCCGCCCAGTCCGGGCCCGCTGCCAAGCCAGCCGCCCAGTCCGGGCCTGCTGTCAAGCCTGCTGCCAAGCCTGCCGCCCAGTCCGGGTCTCCTGTCAAGCCTGCTGCCAAGCCTGCCGCCCAGTCCTGGTCTCCTGTCAAGCCTGCTGCCAAGCCTGCCGCCCAGTCCGGGTCTCCTGTCAAGCCTGCCGCCCAGTCCGGGTCTCCTGTCAAGCCTGCTGCCAAGCCTGCCGCCCAGTCCTGGTCTCCTGTCAAGCCTGCTGCCAAGCCTGCCGCCCAGTCCTTGTCTCCTGTCAAGCCTGCTGCCAAGCCTGCCACCCAGTCCTGGTCTCCTGTCAAGCCTGCTGCCAAGCCTGCCGCCCAGTCCGGGTCTCCTGTCAAGCCTGCTGCCAAGCCTGCCGCCCAGTCCGGGTCTCCTGTCAAGCCTGCTGCCAAGCCTGCCACCCAGTCCGGGTCTCCTGTCAAGCCTGCTGCCAAGCCGAACCATCCGTTGCCGAGGGTGCCAAGTCTGAGCTGCCACCTACCTTTGAGGGGCACCTTTCTCAATTTAGTGCTCTACTGAGGTTTTGTGCTTCTTATTTCCCCTCAGTACCTAGCCTTGTCAGTGACACAAAGAGGCAAGTTTTCTTTTTAACAAACTTTAGAGGAGAGGCTATGGAATGGGCGAACCCTTTGATTGAGACTAATCACCCCACCCTTTCTGACTTACCACTATTTGTCGAGGCAGTGATCAACAAGTTTTCACCAACACCTCCCGCTATGCCATCTTATGGGGCCTCCGTATTGTCAGCAGTTCCACCCATCTCACCTGGCCTAAAAATTGCTTTGTGCTCCATCCAGTTGGTTCAAACTGCTGTTCCAGGGATTTCTCGCAAGAAGAAAAAGCGAAAGAAGAGAGCAGGGTCTACGGAGCTTGAACTGGCAGCTGGCATGGTCTCCTTCGCCTTTCCGCCCATGGACGAGGACTTTTCTGCCGGGCCTCCAATTCTGGACTATGATTCCGATGAATTCAGACATTTTTGGTAATTGGGCGTCTGGAATCCGCCCTTAAGGGAGGGGGTACTGTCATGATCTGCCTACAGCGTATGCATTACATGCTGCTTTGCATGGCAGCTCCTGCCTTTTTGTCATTCTATTATTTGTATTTCTATTTCGTGTTCCAGCAGTACCTCTTTTCACCAGAGGTGCTGCTATTGTGCTTTATTCTTGTGCTTAAGGAGTTAACCTGTATGTTCACTAATTATCTCATGCACCTGGGTGTGTCTCATTCCCCTTATATATACCTGCCACTCCCAGCACACAGGGCTGGTTATTGTTGTCCTATTCTCATGTCATATCCTGTGTTACCTGTGGATTCTTCCTCCTGCCTTGCTCCTCTGGTTCATGCTGCCTGGAGTCTGTTCACACCAGTGCTTCCCTGCATTAGCTGTATACCTGCTTGTTTCTGGACATTTATATTATTTCCTACATCAGCCTGCACCTGGTAATTACCACTACTCCTGACTACCTGTTGTTATACTTGTCTTCAAATAAACACAGAGTGTTTTCACCATACTCCTAGCTGTACTTCTGTTTGTAACCGTGACAAGTGCCCCCCCCCCCTTGAGGAGGGGTCGAGGGACCCCGACATCCAGGTTTTCTTGGGAATCTCTTGAAAAACTCCTTTAATTGCTTAGGGGCATGGAGTTGTCTCCGCGGAACCCAAGACCGCTCTTCTAACCCGTGGTTCCTCCACTGTACCAGGAAGTGCACCTGCCCTTGCACTCTTTTGGAATCCAGGATCCTTTGGACCACATATCTCCGTGGTCCATTCGAATTTCTCCCGGGCACACTTGGAGATTGGCTCGGATACAGTACCGGCTTCAACAATGAACAATGAAATGTGTTGGGCATCCTTAACGAAACCGGAATTTTTAACCTGAATGCGACGGAATTAACTTTCTTGATAATGGAAAATGGTCCAATGAACTTAGGGCCCAACTTCTTGCAAGGCTGTCTGAGCCTGATATTTTTTGTAGACAGCCACACTTTCTGGCCAACCTTAAGGGAGCAGGTGGTACGATGTCGGTCCGATGTTTTTTTGCCACAAGTGAGGCTTGTCTCAATGATGAGTGAACTTTCTTCCAAATAACTCTGAGATCTCTTGCAGTGGAGCGGATCTCCTGGAAACCAACGGACTGGAGTGAATACAGGGAGTTAGATCTGGGGTGAAAACCATAATTGCAGAAGAACGGAGAGATTTTAGTAGCTGAGTGACAGGAATTATTACAGGCAAATTCCGCCCAGGGTAACAAGGAAGACCAATTATCGTGCAACTCCGATGTGTAGCATCGTAGAAACTTTTCTAGGGACTGGTTAACCCTTTCAGTTTGCCCATTTGACTGAGGGTGGTAGGCAGATGATAAACTGACCTTGATTCCGAGAAGGGTACAGAAGGATCTCCAGAATTGCGCTATAAACTGAGAACCCCGATCAGAGACGATGTCAGTAGGGAGTCCATGGAGCCTGAAAATATGTTGAATGAATAAGAGAGCCAAATCCCGAGCGGAAGGCAGTTTGGTTAATGGAATGAAATGTGATATTTTGCTGAACCGGTCTACCACGACCCAAATCGTGTTGTGTCCTGCAGAAGGTGGTAAATCCACTACAAAGTCCATAGACAAGTGAGTCCATGGTTTCGCAGGAGGGGCCAAAGGAACTAATTGGCCTACTGGACGGATCCTGGGAACTTTGTTTCTAGCACAAATATCACATGAGAGGACATGACTCTTGACATCGGCAGACATGGATGGCCACCAGACCGTGCGGGAAAGGATTTTCTAGCGTCTTGTAAATTCCAGGGTGCTCAGCAGCCCTACTGCAATGTGCTTCCGCAAGAAACGTCTTTCTTAAGTGAACTGGAACAAAAAGTCGTTGCTACGGAGTAGCATCTGGGGCTAATCTCTGGAATCTCTGAAGTGTGACACTCAGATCTTGGGTTAACCCAGCATGGATTATGGAAGGAGGAATAATAGGCTCTGGGTTAGTAACTGGAACATGGTGTGCCATGAAACTCCTGGACA